>NW_010412502.1:137531-137770 GCF_000710305.1 Buceros rhinoceros silvestris | reverse complement strand
GTTTGTGTGCAAAAGGTGCCTCAGGGGAGGTGTTGCTGCAGACGAAGACCAGTAAATTATTTAATCTCTAGGAATTGCTTCTGCGGAAGAGTGCTGGAATGGCGGGCGATGTTTGTGTGCAAAAGGTGCCTCAGGGGAGGTGTTGCTGCAGACGAAGACCAGTAAATTATTTAATCTCTAGGAATTGCTTCTGCGGAAGAGTGCTGGAATGGCGGGCGATGGGGGTTGGCGGCAGGGGG
>NW_010412502.1:119026-137367 GCF_000710305.1 Buceros rhinoceros silvestris | reverse complement strand
CAGGCTGGCTTACACAATTAGTGAGCAGGGATTCTTGTCTGCCAAAGAGCAGAGCTGGTCATTTTGGAAGCAAATTGCATCAAGATAATAACCTGTTTGGTGGTCTACGTCAGGATATTGAGGGCTGGAATATACCCCGTTATATTTATGCGTGTTGAAAATGCCGAGAGGGCTGCTGTAGTGGAAAGGCTCGTAGTGTCGGAAACTGGGAGGTGTCCGTCAGCGTGGAAACTCCAGCGAAGTGTGGGGAGGCTGGGGTGGGGACAGCGGTGTTGCTATGAGCACGGCAGCAGGCATCTGGAGAGAGCCGCGCAGCCGCGGGCGGCGGGGAGAGCGGTGCGCAGGGAGCGACGTGGGGAAATGAGCGTTTCTGAAAATTAATTTGAATATAATGTGGGCATTAGCATTTCACCTGGTCAGGCTCCATTAGATGGGCTTGCTGAGAACCTAATGAATTCTTAATAAAGATTAAATCGTATGTTCATTAGATTTTGATGAAAGAGACTGCTATTTTATTTTTTTAATACTGTGTTATTGGTGTGCTTCTAGATAATAAATCTCATCCTCATGAATGGCTAAAGCAGCTTCACACTTGGATATTGCCTTGAAAAGAAGCAAAGGAATCCGTAGACACATGAGAAAACGCTCAGACAAAGGAACAGGGGGCAGACATTGTTACAGAGGACTAAGAAGAGGTTACATGCTGCCCAGTTAATCCCTGAAATGTTAGGCAGCAGAAGTGGCAGGTAGAAATTACAATAATTTGAGAGCGTAGCCAGGGTGGGGGTTAGGATTTGTAAAATGGATTAAGGATGTTTTGGAGATACCTTTCAGCTGGTGAGCAGGGAGTTGTGCAGCAAAGAAAAGGGGCGCTGGTGAATGGCAGAGAGGTGGAACTGGAGGCTAGCAGGTGCCATACAGCCAGGAATGGTACTTTGCTTAGCTCCCAGGGTCGTTTTGACACCCTTAACCCTTGCGCTTTGACTACCCCCATCATGGCCAAGGAGATGCGCTTGTTATTTTTTCCCAGCCAGTCCAGCACTCCAGCCTTTAAGCAGAGTCAGGGCCAGGCTAGTTGAGGGAGCTGCCCCGAAAGGCACGGCTCTGCTGTGCAGGCCGGTGAGACTCCAGAATGTGCCACTGCCTTCAGAGTCAGGCTGTGACCAGATCCTATTTTCACTCAGCCTAAATCGAGAAACAGCTTTCTGGGGCCTCCTTTGAAGAGCCAAGCCACGGGGTGAGAGTTACTGGGCGAGAGAAATTTGTCTTCTACTCCCACCACCCCGTCTCAGCAAATTCATTTTGATGTAGGACCGCAATGGCTGACAACAGTTTTCAGATCTTCTGTCTTGAAATAAATGTGGAACATGTGCAGAATTGGGAATATGTGGTGTTCTTTTCTGGACTGTAGCATGAAATCGAGACTGCTGCTATTCTAGGATGGTTTTGTGGGGAATTACAACTCCAGTGAATGTGTTTGTTCATCAAAAGCCCCAGCCTGGGAAGACACCAAGCATATCTCCGTCTGTTCCTGCTCAGCAGAATACTTAAGCGTGTGCAACGGTCCAGTGGTGATCAGGGATGAACTGCTCGGGCGGGGACACCAGCCGCTGCCATCAGCATGAAGCTTCTCGGGAATTCAGCGTTTACTCACGCTGAGGCAGAGGCTGAGTTAGCTGGTGTGGCCTCAGGAGCAAGGCCCTGCCACCTCCTTGGCAGCAGCCGCTCCGGATGGTGAATCGGGGCAATACTTCACCTTGCCAAAAGAGGGGTTAGTGGTGGCCGTGGCATTCAGGACGTGGCTTCACCTGCCCACAGGAAGGATCTTGGGGTTTGGGGGTTTGGGATTTTGCCGCTGCAGAATCAGCAGCTTCCATCCGCTGCTGAGCTGGGAGCAGAGAGCTGGGTCCATCTCCCTTCCCCAGGATGCCAGAGCTTCCAGCCCTGCTCGTCCTCCCGAACAGCCACGTCTCCCCGCGCCAGCAGTGCTGGCAGCACCTCGCAGATAGGCTGCTGTGCCGGTTTTTGCAATGTGTTTTTATATTACGCGTGAGAAGGATGGGAATACGCAATCAGGAGAAAAATACACTAGCGTACAATGCTTATCTTTAAGTATCTACTATCTTCTCCCCAGCAGCCATCAGGCCCCAACAGCCATCTGGTGTATCGTTTTGACCTTTTTCAAAAAGCCCCTCAGAACAGCTCCAGGCTCTCCTTGCTCTCTGTGTAACTGAATTACTTGTAATCTAATGAACATCTTCAGAGTGAGAAGCTGTCCCTGCCCGCTGGTTTTACAGCCCATCTCAGCAAGTTGGTGGTAAATGCCACTGGAACACCCACTTGTGTGCTCATACCATCCGTGCATGTCTCAAAGCTGTAGTGATGTCACCCTTGCAGCCCCTTCCACCAGGAACACATCACCCCACGGGGGCTCACAGTGTGGGGCCGCTTTGCCTCTTCTGCGTGTTCCCGGGGTGCGGACTCCTACTCGGCCCCACTACCCTGCTGCCATCCGGGACCTGTTTGATCATGGTGTGAGCCAGCAGCCCAGAGGTATGGACCTCACCAGAGCATCAGGTCAGGGAGAGCCGTCCTCATCCTTGTCTCCTGCTCTGTTTTCCAGGATTTCTGTGACTTCAGGCTCAAAGTAGGGCAGCGACAGGCTGTGCCTGGGCAGAATTTGAACTGGGTTTCAATAAGCAGGGGAAGGAGCTGCAGCGTTTCTGGTGAAGGTGTGTCGTTCTCCCCAGAGCTGCTCCAGTGCCTGGGTGGGGATTTGGCTCGGCACTGGCACACCGCTGCTTTCGGAGCAGGGCAGAGAGGCGGCTCTGGAGGGGCTGGTCTGGCGGTGAACCCTGTATCTGGTAGCAAACCACCAGCTGCAGCAGTGCTGGGGTGCAGGGTCGGCAGCTGAGGAAGGCAAAACCTCCTGCCAGGGCAGGAGAGATCATCCTGGTGGAGCCTGCATTGTTCTCCACCTCCTTCCCAGCTGCTTTCTTGCACCCCTGGATGCCATGGGTGCCATGTCCCACACCTGCAATGGCTCAGCGCGGGGAGATGGCCTCTGCACCGGTCGGGAAAGAGCTGGGAACAGTGGAGAGCGAGGCTGTTCGTTTTGGCTTGTTGTTGCAAAGGGTAATCATGTTTTCAGCACTTATTTCCTTCCTTTTGGATTATTAATTGTGCTCGTAAGCCAAAACATTAACAACCACTGTTCGTTCTTTTATACTTAAGGTTCTTGTTATTAGACTGAGAGAGATTTCGGAGAGAAGCGGTAACAATATTACCGGGCAAGATGGAATACATTCTGGGTTTGGGTTTTTGTCTTTTTCCTTGACAGATCTTAATTTGTTTCTTGTTTTAGGGACTCATAAAAGTAAAAATATCTTTCAGTGACAACAGCGAACTGCGTAGCTTCTCCTCCTTCAACCTAGTTTTAAAACCTTAAAAGAAAAGTGTCTGTCATATTCTGACATGAGACATCTAGTCCTGTTGGAAATGTTTTAGCAATCTGATGAGATCAAAGTGATTCTTTTAACGAGCTCTGAAGAAAGAGACAAATCGGCTGCACAAATGTAACCAGGGATCTGTTTTGTTTTATGGCTTGGCTAACCCAGGAGTTGAGAGAGACGTTAGGTTGAGTCATGACAAATGAAGGAAGGTTGTGGTTTTCTTCTTTGGTCTGTCCTTTCCCGTCTGTCTGGGGTAGAGTTTCGTATCTGCTGCGAGTTCTCCATTACGCTTACCTGGGGAATACGGGAAGATGATCAAAACGGGGGAGGAATGCCAAAGAGACAAGTAATGGAGCTAGAGGCTCTTTGTTGGCTCTTCTGCTTGGTCTGGCCAAGTGAAAGAGTGCAATGGAGAAATGCTTCACTGCTGGCCAAGGCAGGAGCAGGTTGCTGGTCACCAGGAGCGTGAGAGCCCAGCAGCCAGGAATGTCTTAGAGACTTGTCATTAACTGCCTGTGGTAGAGCGAGTTTCTTCAGCTGCTTTGCAGAGTTACAGCCTACCCTTAAAAATGTCCAGCTCCTCTGGCTTCTCCTGGATTTGCGTGATAGGAACCCACGAATGAGTGGTGAAGCTGGTGGATTTGCACTAGAAAGCCTGATGCCAGGGCAGGGTCCAGGAGTCTGGTTTTGCAAACTTCTGCGTTTGTTCACCTCCTGCTCAAGCTGTAAGGAGGGTAAAAAGCTGTTCTTAGGAGCCAGCAGCACTTCACAGTGCACAGAAGGAGCCATCCTCGTTGCTCTGAAGTCTATGGTTAAACCTTGAGCCCAAAAGACAGGATTTAGTCCTCTATTCGTTATGAAGAGGAGCTCTGGCAGAAGAGAACTGGCCAAACCTTCTCCAATTCAGGTGGTCAGGGTAATTAAGAGTCTTGCCACTCTTCTCGGTGCCATTGCAAATCTCCCGAGATCTGTGGTTTTCTGTGGAGCCTGGAATTGCTCCTCTGGAGCCCGGACTCATGGGATGACTAGGCGAGCTCTGTTTTCAGGGGTTCTTGGCTTAGTTCACTGGTTTGTTTTTGAAAGGAAACTTCCAGCTCTCCTCACTTCAGAGAAAAGTTAAACAATAAATGTCCTTAATCTAGCCTAAGGACCCAAGAACTGGGAGCAAAATAAAAACCAGCCCAACTGAAGATCAGGACACCAAACACATCTCAGTGGTTTGGTTATTTCTGAAGCCTGATCTGCCCTCCCAACCCCCCCCTTTTTTTTTTTATTTTTTATTGCATTAGCAAGATTGAAAACATCAACCTCGTTTATTTCAAACCAATTTGAATGTTGCTGACCCCAAATCCTCTCTTTGGCCTCACCAGATGTTGGGCCAAGTTCTTCCTGCACCGAAGGTGATGGTGTCTGTTCAATGCACAGTTTTTATGAGAGCTGATGAGTTTCAAATGTTCGCGTGGCATGTGGTGGGATACTGGCAACAGCTTTCATTCACAAAAACAAAACCAGGACACAAAAGGGCCTGGAAATCACATTTTTAAAAGCATTGGCACATTAAACCCAAGGCCATTTTTCTTGCCTCAAATTATTTCATTTTTAGAGGGAAATACTGCTGCTTTTTGCCACAATTTTCTTAATGGTGAAGAAATGATCTGCCTAATGTAACAACCCCCCCAACTGTTAATTAATAAAATTCTGATTTTATTTTGAAGACCATTCATGGAAATGGCAGCTGTGGGGAGGCTGGAGGATTGCAGACCTGATTATAGATGCTGTTAGGATTCCGCCTAAAATCAGAAAATATGAGGGGCTGAAAAACGCTACTAGATAACACAAAGCCAAGGAACTGATGGTTTCCTAGTGCTGAGCAAAAGGGAGCTTTAATCCAAAGCTCAATCATTGTGTACTTATTGCAATAACAGAATAAAACTCTTGATGGAGGAATTTCTTAGCGTACCGATAAAAATGCTTCCCCTCCCCAGCTTTCAAGTTAATTGAGGAAGAGCTGAGGAGCGCTCGCTCCAAAGGGAGCCGGGGAGGCCCTAGTAAGCTGACATCACGCCTATTTTCACATTGCTAATCAATAGGACTTTTTACATTGGAAGAAGATTGGCAGAGCGGAATTGCTGTGTGTTTCCTTGTTCTTGGGCATGTCCTGCTCTGCTCGGTCACCAAAACGTGTGATGGTTCATCAGCAGACCTTTCTTCTGAGTATAAAACCCACGAGCTTAAAGCAAGGGAACTGGAGTTCCCTGGTTTAAGACAGAGAGTGGAAGTGTGGGTGATGCGAAGTCCTCCACGACTCAGCAGGTTTGGGCTGTGGCTGTTAGAACCCACCCCTTCCCGGTGAGGCCATCCTGTGGGATTCTCAGGAGCCGAAGGCTCTTCATCACCTAATTCCTTTGATACAGGGTGACTGGTGCCAGCATTGAACAGAAATTCTGCTGGTTAATGCTGCAGGAGTTGCGTTTGGGGACAGGTCGGGAGATGCCGATCCTCGTAAGTGCGTTGAGGTGCTGGTGGCCATTCTCTGAGAGAGCCTCAGGGTGCTGGCTGGCTCTGTGTAGGACTGTGCTGGCCAGGGAAAACTGGGAGCAGGGTTTGGCAGCAGCAGGATCCAATGGCGGTAGGAAATAGAGAACTTAATACCAAGGAAAGGGATTTTTGTCTCGTTTTGTCTTGTTTTGTCTCTTTGGCACGAAAGACAGAAATGCAGGCGTATGTGTTTCGCGTTAGGAAGCCGGGAGGGGTGTCTCCAGGAGCTGCTGTAGTGAGCAGAGAGGGGCTCTGCGGGCTTTCACTGGTCCAGAAGAACACCCTCTTCAGAGCATTCATCATCCCGGTGATGGCACCTTGGCAAGGGGGCTGGGAATGGACGTTTCACCACTGTGCATGTCCCTCCTCTGAGACATAACCCCCCAGTGCTTAAAACAGTCTGAAAGGCAGAGCAGTGACACAACATGCTTTGAGGTTCTCCAGCAACTTCAGACTCCTGTTAAAAGCTCTTGTCTGCTACAGCATCATCAACGGCAACTCGTACGCACTGTTACAGGCTGGAACCAGACTTGGAGCATTCTGCATTCACCGGGAATTGTTACAGAAGAGGGTGAGATAAGAGGAAAATATCACTTAAATGATAAAAATGTGCACTACCTCCTAGCAGAATTTGGTGATTTATCCTCTCCCTCCCAGAGCTGACTGGAGTCAGTAGCTCCGATTTTAAAGCATTAAGCAGAAGTGCCCAGGAAAGGCTGAGCGCGCAAAATGGATGTTAGGCAGAATAATCTCGCTGACAACGGAGAGGTTTTATGGCTAGATCTCTGGAGCTGGAGGATGCGGCGGCTCGCCGTGATGTAGCGATGTTTCCTGATTCATTACAGCCCCGTTCACCGCCGCCTCAGTAGCATGGGCCTTGCTGTAATCCAGCTCCTGCCTTTACAGCCAAGGTGATGGGGTTATCTCGTCCTGATAGCTCGCAATGAAACAGGACCATGCCTGTATTTTTGGAAGTGTTTTGGGGGGGGGCTGGTGCAGGCCAGCTCTGGGTCTTACCAAAATTCACGGTGGAACCTTCAAATCACTGTAAAATGGGTTTGACTGCTTAAGTGGTACAGAACTTTTTGTTTCAGTGTATCTTGGGAGTCTGTTCTTATCTGCTCACAGCCTCCTTCCATCTACACACAGTGCAAAAGGGTGTCACGACAGGGCTGGTTGTAGCGTGGTGCCGCTAAAGGAGCTCTTTCCACTGGCCAAACACCTCTTTCCACATGGCCCTTGAGAGAATGAGGACTTTGTTTCTTGGAGGTGGGTTGGTGAGGTGCGCTGATGCCCATGGGGTAGATGCTCCTTTCCTCGATTAGGTGGGGGCCCCCATCTCACGGCCCATTCTAAAAGGGGCAGGTATTTATCTCCGTAATGTGCGTTCCCCCACCACAAACATCGCAGAGCCTTTATCATCCCACTCATCAGCAACACTAGCACAAATCACTGAGATGAAAGAAAGCTGCCATGATGAACACACACCTCAGAACGTCATCATACTGTTCATTAATCACCGGTCACCCTTCGGCGATTAATTATTTAGCCAAATTGGACAAATTTTTCCACATGAATGAGAAGATGTTTACTTAATAAAGCAGAAAGCTCCTAGTAGCATGCCCTTGTTTTCCTCAATTTAGCTGTCCAATAAATTTATATTCTCCTCATTTACAGCTCAGTAAAAACCCCACAGTGCTGCATCAACACGTTACTTTGCCGGTGGTTGCTGCCTGGCCACTTCTTCAGTGGGAAACCTGATGCTGCTCAGTGTGGGCATTTAAGATGTTGAAATGAAACGGTAGATACATGAGTGGATGCTCCTTGGTTTGTTCTCTGCAGCTCTGCGTGCACTGAGACCTCGTGAAACCCTGGTGAGGAGGAACAGGAGAGGGCTTTGCCAAATCCCGGCTCGAGAGTCGGCGTTTCACCGACACTGGCATCAGGGTTGCGTTAGAAAAGAGGAAGGGCCCCCAAGACCCCCATCCCACCAGCAGCCTTGGGCTTGATAGGAATTCCCCCGCGCGCGTGTTGCTGCCTTGATGGGACCAGCCAGGTCTCCCCTCCGCAGTGAGGGGGGATGTGCAGGAGAGTGGAAGGCTGGCGGGGTCCAGGTACTGATAGTGAATCAATGTCTTGGTACGTTCCTTGGTGATGCTGATGGGTGTTCGGTGTCTTTCACTGTAGCTAATTATGAAAAGGAAACAACAAAACCAAAACTAGATGAAAAGGATGGAAATACCAAGAGGGAGCCCATAAGTGATACAGAATTAGAAATCAGTAATTTTCATATGGTTCGGGAAATAATTCAGAATTTAAGCTTTGTTTATCTACTTTTTTATTTATCTACTTCTTCCGTTTACCAATCCTTTCAGAAATAAGTTTGCATGTTTGGATAAACAAATTGTCGAGTTGTTCCTACATGACAAAGCGTGAAAATTGAATTGTTGCGCTGGTACTTTCCCTTCTGAGCAGCGAGATTGAACTGTACTATTTTTTCCCATCTGTGATCATACAGACAGGTGAGGCCTGCTGGCATAAACAGGTATTTAGGGTTAATTTTAAGTTCTGGGTTTTTTTTTTTTAAGTACTCCTGCATAGGACTTTGGTTTTGGAGTTTCCGGTAAAAAGCAGAAAAAACTGCTTACAAAGTCTCCATAACCATGATGCAACCCCGCCCAAAGTGATGCATTTAAATTTCACTGGATAAATATACTGAGATTTTTCGAATAAGCAAGATCATGAGGTTTTTAGAGGCACTCTCATTACCTTGGGCACCAGCCCCTGCAGCACAGAGCCTGGCTGAAGCTCTCTAGCACACCCTGCTCCACCCGTTCTCTGGCAGAACACTCCTCATTCAGCAGAAGGGTTGTTTTTACCTTCCCGAAGGCTCGCTCCATGCTCCCCGCTCCGCCGTCAGCTTGGGGAAGCGCTGAGCGCCCCAGCCAGCTGATTTCAGGCAGTAACAACGGCTCGGTGCTGCTGACAGCGAGGCCACAGGACTCACGGTGCTGCCAAATTAGAGACGCCGCTAATCGGTACCTAGTTCAGTCCCAGCGCTCACCATAGCTCATGTTTCATTCACGCTCGGATCCCAAACCCCAGAGCAACTGAGGTCTCTAGTAACGTGCACATCAGCACCGCTGGGTTGAACAGAACGGGGTCATTGCTCCTTTTTGCCTCAGGTGCTCTCAGGTGTCAGCTCTACAGTTTATTTCAGGTACAATTGGGGAGGTTGATGCAAAAGTGGAACTGTGCCCAGGGAAGGGGAGAATCATCATCCCTGGGGATTGTCAACCCTGCAGCCTGACCTGCGGTAGCTCCGCTCTGCACAGGGACCTCTAGCCCAAGTTCTACCATGATTCTGTGACAAGAACATCCACATTAATCTCCTTATGCAATGTTCCTGACTTTGGTTTTACCTAAAGAACTAGCCCTGTCTTTGGAAGCCAGTTGAGGGACAACATTACGTGGCGTTTCCAGAGTTTTCCTGTAGAACGCATAGAAAGGGAGGCTTAGCCGGGAACATTTGGTTACCTTTTTAAATTCCCCTTCACACCACTTTGGTGTGTTCCTTTGCTTCTGGGTGCTGTCCCCTTGGATTTATTCCACGCGGCATTTCACAGGTAACCTTCTGAAATCCTAAGCTGGGGTTTGATTAACGTCTTGTTTTGGTGGCGGTGTAGATTTAAGTCACCTCTGTCTGTCCCTGCTCGTCTGTGGCAGCGTGGTGATGTTTGTATGGTGATGTACGGTGATGTATGGCAGTGCAGTGAACTGATAGGGGTTAACCTAACTCCAGAAAAAAACCCCCAAACCAAGCAGAAATGTCCATCAAATGCTCTCACAAGGCAGCAGTGTGCTGAAGGTTAGAACATGGGATTGTATTGAGGGATTCAGTCACTCCTGGCTACTTCTGTGTGTTAGGATTTAATTTCTGAGGGTAAAGACTTGGAAAAGTAGTTTTCAGAAGTCTTTCTGTACCTTCAGGCATTTAAATGACGGGTGGTTTTTTTCAAACCAGCCTTATTTTCTCCTATTAGTTCCTGTAAAAGAAATGCAAATCTTCCACTGGCCTGAAATTGCTGTGTTGTTTTAAAGAAATTTCCTGCGATCCACCACGCAGGGAGAAGGGAAGCACAGCCATTTGTTGCTGTTTCGGTGTATTTAGACCATCGTTTATGCTTGTGGAGGTCAAATCCATTTAATCTGGTTCCGCTATTTCAATCACATTTACATTTTTAATGCACTGCTCAGGTTCGCTTCACACTAGAATGATCTCTCTGGTTTTGTAACAAGCTTTAGCTGTCCCAGGCTTTGGAGATGCCTTTTTTTTTATTTCCCCTCAGCCTTAGAGTTTTTGTATCTTACAAGGTAACTTCCCTCCACTAGCTTGCCAAAACGCTGAAGAATCCTGGTTACACAAGCAGTGGACAGTGTTTTCCAATTCCATTTTACTGGGAGCAGATTTTGCAGCCTGCGTTAAAGCCTGCCACAGAATCGCCATCTGCACCCAGGATGCCATGCAGACGGTGAGCTAGCCCAGTGCTCCCCGTGCCTCCCAGGGGCTCACCGCTTCACAGCCTCAGCAGACACCCTTTGTGCTCTCCCTGTAAGGAAACCAGGCTAGAAGGTCCTTCTGGTATTTGTCACATTCGTAGAAGCTCCAGAAGGAGCCTGCCCTGTCTCCTGTCCTGCTGTAAGCCCTGTGTTTCCTCTTTTCCTTAACAGCAGCTTTCATACAAGAACCCTTTTCCCACGGAGGAGATGGTATGTGTTAACTGAGGAAATAACGCACCAGGCAGTTGAGGCTCTTCTGAAGCCCCTCATGCTTCTGAATTCAGACACACCACCTCTCCCTTCGCCCTTTGCACCAGTGACCTTCTGGCTTCAACCACGTTCCCATGTTGTCCCCTGAGGGAACAGAAATTGAGGCCTCAAATACTCATGTTGCTGACTTGTAATATCACCTCAGGAGAGAAATGGCCAGCCTGGCCCCACCAGTCAAGACAAGAACTTAGTGCAGACGAGAGGCGGAAAGAGGCAGAGCTCGATGCCTCGAAGCAGGAGTCAAATGCAGAGTCATGGTCAAGTTCAGGCTGTGGGTAAGAAAGCGAGGTTGTTTCCTAAGCAGTCATCCAGAAGACTGACAACAGCTTGATACAGCAGTGCACGGGCTGGACACGGGCACCTTTACGTGAACCTTGCTCAGAGCAAGTGCCAAGAATAAGTGGATCAGAGCTGTCAGTGCTGTTAAGAAGGGCAAGGGCTGGCAGGAGAAATGGCAACCCCCCGTTCACGGTGTTAGATGCGCGTGGTAGGATGTGACAGTAAGAGAATGCCAGCAGCAAGAGAGATCCCCGCAGCCCCCTTTTTGTGGTAGCTCTTGAAGACTGATTTTCTCAATGAGGCTGTAGAAGCAGGACCCAAAACTCTGCAAGCTAAAAGGTGAAATGATACCACATCCTCTTTCTTTCTTAAAACACATCCTTCCATAACCAGCGCTAAAGCACAGAGGAAAGGGAGAGAAACTGTTTCAGTCCGGCTGCAGTTACCAGTAAGCCTTCTCTAGCCCCTCATTTATTCTCTCCTAGAATGCGCGCTATCACGAGTAGTGGTCCTGGCCCTAAGTGGAGGGACGCCGGACCATTCCCCCAAAGCTGCTGCAGTGTGTATCCAACAGCAGTGTGACGGGTGTAAAAATAAATGCAAAGGTACGCAGGAACAGAAGCAGATCTTATATCCATTAGCAAAGTCGCGCTTAATTATTGATGACTGAAGTGCTGTAGTCGCTCACTTAGTAGCAAAACATACTCTGGATGTCTCTCAGGTTATGTCAGATTGACAGAGTGTCACTGTCAGAGGCAATGCCAACTTTTTTCAGTGATGGATCAAGTGCCGCGTATGAGAGCAAGAAAGGTGAATATTCAAATCAGAATCTCGGTTTCCTTTGATAAAGAGCCAGGAATTCCAGGTTCAAGAACTGACTGATGGAAGTTGCCCTTGTCAGGGACGGAACGGTAAACAGCTTCAGAATAATGAATTACAAGCAGAAATTGTACTAGTCGGGGGTGGAGCAGGTCTTGGAGAGGTCATTTTGCCCGGCTCTGTCCTAATGCAGAACTTCTTGTTCACGTATTCCTCAGTGTTCTGTGCGATTTACTTGTAAACGGCCTAAAGACACCGAGATTTTCACAGTGGTACATCACTCCTAGCTGCAGATGGATTTCACATTAAAGTACTTTTTCCAATAGCCTGAAATTTTTGTCTGAAATTTCCTCTTTCTTCCCCTAATCACTTCTCTGCACAGAAGAGCTCTCAATAATACCAGCTGTTGGAGCAGAAATAGGAGCTGGTGAATCTCTGGATCTTTCCTCGCCTTTTTCCTAAAGTTTGGTTGGAGAGATTGGTGGGACTTTCCTTCTCCCGTGTGAGACAGGCTGTCCTTAACCAGAGGCAGGAATTGTTCAGTCCCCACCATGGAAGGAGGTGGTTGGAGGAAGCGATACCAGTTCAAGGTGGAAGGTTTTGGTGGTTACATCTCAGATCCCTCTTAGTGACTTTGTAATAGGCTGTGCCAAAGAAAGGAAGCGTAGAGCTGAAAGAAAGAATACACTGATGGCAAACGGATCTCAAAGCAGAGAGGCCGTGGCTAGTCTGCGTTTGGAGTGCTGGCCGGCCAGGAGCTTGAGGCAGCTTTGGGGGAACGTGGAGGAGAAGTCTAGAAGTGATTCTTTTTAATGCTATTTCAAAGTCCTGGCTGGCTAAGCTGACCCAGCAAACCAGAGGCTGGGTCATGGCTTCTTGTCCCCTGTGTTGAGAAACATGTAGCTCTGCAGCCCTCCGTGTCTTACACGTGTTTCAGAGAGAGCAGCAGAGTTAATAGACTGGTCCGTGGGTCATGGCTGCTTGTCCCCTGTGTTGAGAAACATGTAGCTCTGCAGCCCTCCGTGTCTTACACGTGTTTCAGAGAGAGCAGCAGAGTTAATAGACTGGTCCTTCTGAAAAGCAGGCTTCAAGCTTCACAGAACAAGCACGGGTATGGCTTGGCCTCTTGGTGGTTTTCTAAAAGTAGAAGATGCCCAAGAACTCGCTGTATCTGCAGCTGGTGCTTGCCAGAAACGCTTGTATGATCTGTATGGATGAGTGGAGAAAAGCAGAGTGGAAGGGAGAAAGGCCTCGGGGGGGGAACAGCTGAGGAGATACAAATGAAAATTCAATTAAACAGAAGACAAGGAAAATTCAAACTAGCATCGACGCCCTGCTCAAGGCTGCTGACGAGCCTTGATTTCATCTCTAAACCTACAGAACGAAGAAGGCAACAGTGAAGAAAATAAATGACCACCCTGGAAGGAGCTAAATTAGATGACCAGGACGATAAAAGCATTCAAATAAGGATCTGCTTTTATGATGTGCCTAGGGCTTGTAACAAATTCAACCAGGACAATAGATCTTGGGCTTGTAACCATTCCAAAGCTTGTCCAATGTACAAGAATGTTTTTCACCTCAAGGACTGGGTTTATTTGCCAACTGGAAGGCTTGAAATGGCCGATGAATATAATCCCCCGTTGCTTTCTGCCCTGTGTAGCCACCAGAACGATGCTAACTGGGTATATTAAAATCAGAACAGTGGCATTTTGCACTCGTTTTACCTTCTGCCCTCAGTTACGCTGGTATGGGATGCAGAAAGTGATCTGTGTGGTTGTCCTGGTTGCTCCTGGTTTCCCGTTTTTATGGGAGAGGTGTGCAAGCACTCGGTGTCATAAGCTGTTGTAGCAGAGAAGCTGAATGGTCTTTTCTTTCTTAAGACAGATAAACTGTCATTCCTCCAGAAAGTGGTCATAATTTACTCCAGCTTTACTTTGCTCTTTGCCAGCCGTGTGAGGAGCGTGTTGAGTATAACCAGTCATTCCAATAGCTTCATTTCTCCCATAAGTATTTTTCTTCTTTTGGGGTGTCACCTCAATCCCATTTAAAAGCCTGTTTACAGTAATTGAAAGCCGTTTTAAGCTTGCATGTGGCATCAGGGGTTTGCTTCTGTCAAACAGAGATGGCAGTTAGCTACAACAGATACCAGGAAGCTAAACATCAGCCAGGGCTGCCACACGTTCGGAAACCCGCACTGCCAGAGGAAACTCACAGTCCGTAGGCTTGACCCAGAACCCGGTGAAATTAATGTCACTCTTCCCAAGGACCTCAGTGGGCTTTGGAGCAGGCGCTGAGCACAGAGCGTGGTCAGCAGTGGCCAGAGGTTAGGCACAGAACAGTCAGGAGCTTCGCCTTTGCGAAGAGGGCGCCTGGTCTTCAGCCTGTGCTGAAGAGGGATGTTGGTGATTCTTCGAAGTGGAACAGGAGTGAGAGAGTGCTGCCTGGGTGGGACGAACTCGTCTTTAGACCAAGGGTCTTCTAGACCACTTGCAAAAGGATACCAGCTTTGTCGGCTGATGCTATCTGTTTGATTCCTTGTTCTTAATCATTCCAGCCGATATCATCTATATGCTCAGTCAGCCCTGATGAATGGCATTTGAAACATCCGGACCGAAGTCATTACATTATCACATTCAGGAGAAGAGATTTGGCTTGTACTTTACGCTGCTTGGCCCCTGTCCTGAATGTACTGCCATTATAACGGAGGATTATCTGCACTGGAGGTTCTCTTCATTTCCATTAGGAGAAAAAATTTCATTCAGTGCAGCGAGGGCAGCCTGAGATGGCAGGAGGAGATTGGCTGCCTGCTGACGCCTTTGTTATTCGCCGAGCAGAGCCTGACATCCCCTGACACTGCCGGGGGCTTGGCGAGGGGCTGTTATTTATTTCAGTGTGTGGAACACATTGTTTTCCGAAAAGGAGGAGAATCGGCCCTCTATTGAACAGGAGTCGCTGGGCAGCGTAGTCACGAGCTGCAGTAGCTGGGGCTTGTTGATATAGTTGGCTTTTCAGCAAGCCTCTTTGTTGGGCTTATCTTTCCTTTTAGTCTGCATCTCTTTGGTCATGTTTAAGGTGGATGTAGGCTCTCCCTGCTTTTCCCAGATACTTTGTCTTTTCTAATATAAAAACGCAGGGGTAGAAACAGAGAAACTCATATTTTTCAAGCTTAGGTAAGGCCCCTTCCCTGAGATACGTAACGAACTTCTCATATCAAGGCACCATCTGTCCTGCCGTGGGTTGCCTTAGTTCGGAGGGTTTCTCCCGTCAATCTGCAGCCCGCAAATGGCCCGTACTGCTCCGGTAGGCAGCGTAAGCTGGTTTCAGGACTGTGCTACACCCACGCAAAAAAGGCTGAGCCGTGCTGGTTGACACCAAAGCTGCAGCCAAGCACTGTGGCCTCGTCGTCATCACATCATCCCGTGTAACAACCCCTCTGACACAGTTGCCTTGAGGTGGAAGCCAGCTGGTGTAGTAGCCTCGTGTCTTCCTAGAGCCTAGATACTGCACATGTGGTCCCCACCCCCGAGGGACACCATATGAACACAGGACAAACTAGGAACACTTTGGAGCAGAGAGCGTTCTGCACGGAATTCACTGAAGAGTTGAGAAAAACCGATTTTGGTGTTACGCGCTGAACCAACAGCAGTGTAGGTGTGGAAACCAGGAGGAGTTTTTCTCTCTGGTATCAGGGGAGCGTTAAGCCAGCCTTGTGTGACAGATTCATCGTGCAATCATCCCAACTTGGCCCAAGGGCAGCATTTTTCAGGGGCCTGATCATCCCAGAAAAGTCTTCAGTTTGGAAATAGAAACCCAGAGACACCAGTCTCAGATGCTGTTCTGGACCAGTTCCTCCAAGACACAAACCCAAAAGGAGGAACAACTGCTTCTCCCCGCCAAATAAATGGCAGCCAGGCTACAAGAGTCGTGCAGTGACGCTGCCCACAGAGCCTCCTGCCCTTCCCCGTGCTTGCTCACCTCCCTGCCGCGAGGCTCCGGCTGCAGCCACACTGCGGCTCAGCCCCTGGGACCAGATGTGCTCTGCAAGCCTGCACCACGCTTCAGCGCAGGGTTTGGCACGTGCGCGTTTCTCGCTCAAGGCTGAATTTGGGTCGCTATCCTGTTAGGGTGGCTGCTAAGGTAAAGATCCTGAGGGCTAAGTGACTCACCAACCAGTTCGGTCCTGCTATAAATACATTTTTGCATGGAGGGGTGAATAAATAAGCATGCGGATTGCTTTTTACGTACCTTTTGTACCCTAGATACATGTCAACAGCAAAGCAGAAGGGGCAGAGTATTTTGTCGTGTGGCCATAAGGAATAGCAGTAAAATGCTGTTTGCTGACCAGGATGGAAGTGTGACTCCAAACCCCAAATGAGAGAACTTACGGTCTGTAGATTTGTGCTGAGTTAAGTGATTCAGTGCTTGATGTCTCCGGGAAGCCAGTAGATAAATATGCTGTCTCACAGATACCCAAACCAATTCATCCGATACCGAACTTCTCCAGTTGATTTCTTATGTTATGAATCCTTTAAGTAAATCTGTCTGTGGGTACTGCAGACCAGGGGGAAACACAGCTCTTACCACAGCTGGGAGAGGAGAATAATCTGGGGCTTTGATGCTTCCTCAGAACAAAACAGAAGCATCCTCGGCCTCTCCAACGTAGGTGAGGTGTGGCAGCTCCTTTGGTCCAGCCAGGAATGGGGCGGGGAGCTGCCCCAAAGGCCGGGAGTGTGGATTCATGAAGTATCAAGGAGGATTTTATCCAAAGGTGCTGTTGGGTTGTTTGTTGATGTTGCTCTGATCAAATCTGCTTTGTGGCCGTAATAGTGAACATGGTACGTGCGAAACCTGGGGCCATGAGCCAGTAGAAAGGGATAAGATAATGGATGTTGCTGAGCCTTTTACTGTCTTTGTAGTTAGAGCAGTTATTGGAAGGCGCTAATCCCTCTCTGCTGGTTATCGACTTCTGAGTGAGTCCTCATACACTCTCCAGCAGCAAAACTTGTGGGTTTTCAGGCTCAGTAAAGCTCAATAGAACCAAGACCTTGTCATTTATTTTCACCGTTACTATTATTTTTCTATTTCAAAGCAGAATTTTCTGCTGTGAATTCCCTGCTGTTTGGTCACAAAAGCAAGCAAGGGAAATTGTTATTTTTCATCCTGAACCTTTTGTCCTGTTTAGTTTTATAAACCACGTGAGGCGACTTTGCTGGTCATTAGCCGAGTTAGTAAAGCGAGCTCTCTTTGTTGGGTGAGAGCAGGGAAACATCGAATGTCTGGTTCCATGGTAGCAATTTGCTCTTGAAATAAAGCAAGCGTTGATAAGTTGCTACCCTCAGCTATATTTGTCCTAGTAAATAAACATCATCAGGATTTGAGCACAAATACATGTTGTTTTGCCCTGTTTAGCTATTCTGAGATTGTGTCAGGCTAACAAAATTTCCTCCGCGTCAGATAGACCCGTTCTGCCGCGCTCTCGCTGTGCGGACGGTGTGTGCTTCCACACCCCTAGCCATGGATGTGGGTTTTCAGGCATCAGTCAGCACGGCAAACCCCCTGGAGGTGCACCCCATTCACACAAAGCGGCATGTGCCTCCCATGGGTTTGGTTTTTAGAGGCCAGGGTTTTTCTCAGCAGAATGGTTTGCCTCCGTGGTGCCTCGGAACGGCAGATTTGCTTAGAGGGAAGTGTGGTTTGCCAGCATGGGGCACGTGGGGGACATCACACCCTCGGTGCTTGCTTAAGGACAGCAATTGCCATGCGCTGGCTTAAGCAGGCCGGAAGAAGCCCTGGAGATCTGTCTTTGAGAGAAGGATGCGGTCTTCCAGGATACCCATAGCAAAGGTCATTAACCATTGGGCGATGGGCTCTTCAACTGACAAATTCCTCATTTGAACCCCCAAAATCAGGATCGTGCTTCTTCCCTGACAGGCAGCAGGACCCAAAATAAAACAAAGCAGCAGCAGGAGACCAGGTGGAACACGGCAGTGACATTTGTTCCTCTTGGAGCAGCAAAGCCACCACTAATTGGGGCTGGAAGATCGGAGCACAAGGCAAGAAAGAGATGGTCTGATGGTCTGGTTTAGAAATAAACATACTGGGTCAGCCCCGAGCTGCAGGTGCCGCACGCTCTGCAACGAGGCAAATCACAGCAGAAACAGGCAAATTCCACTCCTTCACCTCCACAAAATTTCCTATAGTCCTTCCTAGAAAATTCAAAGGGATTATACAGCTTCCAGATCGAACCCTGGCGTTTAAGGGGGGGTTCGTCTGTTTTGACCCACTACAGGAGTGTCATACGTTGTGCGTTCAGCATACATTGCTCTCCCCGCTCGCTTACACAAACGGATGTCTGTACTCAACAAGTTGGCTGCTCTACCTGCTGCTCACCTGAGACCCAGAGAAAATGCCTTTCTTCACACT
>NW_010412502.1:118327-118856 GCF_000710305.1 Buceros rhinoceros silvestris | reverse complement strand
AATGCAATTAGGGAAGTTCAGAGTGCTGGAGGAAGGCTCTCCTCCATGGAGAACCATCTGGTGGAGGTTAGTGAGGGAGCGGGACAGCTCTACTGTGGTTAACTCAAGGTTTTGCTGGAGCACACGCAAGCTGTAACCTGAGCAAGGTCCCACCGTGCTTCGAACTGCACATTCAGCACGGGAAGACGGTGCCTGCTGCAGAGGGGCAGGGTGTTCCAGCTGATCCTCCCCTCTCCTTTTAAACCTCCAGATTAATCAAATCATGCCTTGAGCAGCGGAAATGGTGAGCTCCAGCGGCAGGGAGTTCCATCTCAGGAGTGAGCACTGATCTGGTTTCTCAGGGCTACGTGCCTGTCTCTGAGGGAGGGAATGGGGAGGGTTTCTCTTCTGTACCCTGCCTTGTATTGTCACAGCACTTCTAGGAGCTCAGTGCTTTCGAGGCTTCCACTGGCTTTGGCAAAATTGGCCAAGAAGCCGAAACCTTCCCAGAAGAGGGGCAGGAAGATCGCACATGGGTGGACATGCAGCC
>NW_010412502.1:112430-118137 GCF_000710305.1 Buceros rhinoceros silvestris | reverse complement strand
GGACTGAGAGACACATCAGGGAGACCTGTCACTTGGGTTTCCAAAACCACTGGGCAAATACTCAACCCAATTACATGTAGGCAAGAAGACATACTAAAGGCACTCTGAAAACATTCTCCACTGAAACATTTTTTTTTTTTGCAAGGAAAACTAATTCTGGGCTTACTAAGCGCTTTCAATAAATAGAATCCTGCTGATGAACAGACACCGCTTCATTGCCTTCTGCAACGTAGCTGGGGAGCTGCAAACGGCCTCACAGCCCCCTTCGTATTCCCTGGAAAAACAACAAAAAGGACCAGATCCACCTTCCGGCAGCACTCACTGACGTGCTGCTGCTTAGCAGGGTTCCGGGATATTAATCTCCAATTCAGGCCAAATTCAGAAGTGACTCTGGAGACGGTTGAGACTCATGTCAGAAGGAAATTGGTCAGAAAATGGATGTCGGGTGGGCGTGAGCAGCGTGGCACAGTGTAACTTGCAACGCTTTGGCGCTCAGTGGGAGAGCGAGATTGGTTTGAGTGAGAATAACTTTTGCAGATTTCGGGTGGGGGCGGATGCAGAAACACAAACTCTGCAAACAGCCTTTTTCTTAGAGGAGAAGAAAAGGGGAGGCCAGGAAGGGCTCTGTTTGTGGTGAGAAGCGAGTACCAGCCCCCAGGAACAAAGGGCCCTGTTTGCAGGATGTGCCCTGAGGAAAATGCAGATTTGTTGCCATCTCCCAGAGCTTCCCGGCTGTCCCACCCTCCCTGGCAGCCCCACACCCCAGCAGAAGGATTCGGTTAGGGCTTGTTGATGAAAACAAAGTCAGAGAAGAGCCCTGCCAAAGCTGGAGGCGACTGGCAGCCCCCAGCCCATGCGATTCCGTTTCCTAAGAGAGGGAATAACGTCCAGTGCCGATCGCTTTGGAGAGAAGAAAAGAGAATTGCTGTGGTGACAGGAAAATGCGGAGCTTAGGTTTTGCGTAGATGGCTTATTAGGTCAGGGCTGGAACACGCTTTGATTTGTATTCCTGATGGGTGTACACGGGCACTAATTGGCCAAAGAAGCAAGGGATCTTTGTTGCTTTTGTGGTTTAATGAGGAAAATATTGTGTGATGTGATGATAATTTTCTAATCAGAAAGCGGAGGAGCAGAATGGGAAAGAAAACCTGGGAGAGAATAAAGACAGTAATTTTAATTAGTATTTCCTTGTGCCAGTCAGGGTCTCTGTTCTACAACCCTAAATATGCCCTAATGTTATATAAATTGGTATTTAATACTATGTTATGCTCGATATTATAGAAATATTTCACCTGTGCATGCTTCTGCTCACACGTTTGGGCCCATTTAAGCCAAGACAACTCGTTTCAGCTCAGGGTCTCAGATGAGGCAGGATCGGGGTATTTTGTGTCCTGTGCTTGAATACAGACAAATTGTTGCTTGTGTGTGTGAAAGCAATAGATGGGCTCTCTATAGGAGAGCCCTGTGTTCCATCAAGTGAGGCAGAGACATTTGCTAAGCTAATTTGGCGCTGGGTTCTGTCCTCACTTACATCCAGCAGTGCCATTCCCTGCAATCCAGTGGGATTACCCCACAGCCCAGCGGTGGGGTGTTTTGTTTAGGGAGGGATTTGCCTGGACGAGGCAAGGCTAGATGGATAAACGAGAATAATATTTTTATTAGCAAATCTCAAAGCACTTCAAGTGAGACCAGTATCATCGCTCCTTTCACAGGTGGGGAAACCGAGGCAACAAGATGTTGAGTGACTGGCCTCTGCCTATGGCAGTGTGTTGGCCAAGCCAGGTGTCAAAACCAGAGTCTCCCATCCCCTCTCTAACATCCACATCCTAACTATGAGCCCTCACTTCCCAAAACATGTCCCCTTGCAGCAAGCTCAAGCTACACGCTCATGTCTTCACACTCAGGACCTCTTGGAGAGGGGCTTTACAGCTCTCATCACTGGCCCTTCTGTCCCAGAGAAAAGCCAAGCTGTTGGCAAAGCTGAGCCTGAGGAAGAGGAAGGAGAGAGTAGGGTCCCTGAGGAAGAGGGGAGAGTGGGGTCTCTGAGGAAAAGAGAGTGGGATGCCCGACACACCACCGTATTTTACACCAGGAAACATGAAGGATCAGAGGCAAGAAAATGCCGGTGATCCCTGCAGCACTTGGCAGAGCAGGTTGGTGCCTCTCTGGGTTGGCAGGACTGTTTGTCATGGCCACTTATGTTCCCAGGAAATATTCAGCATGACGCTGCTACCTTTGGGTCTTGGAGGAAATGAATCTGCTTCACTGAGCTTTCACATCCCATAGTGCCGGGGAGCTGCGGCTGGCCCGAGAGCCTCTCCCCTGGTCACCTGCGGGGTTTTAAGGAGTAAAACAATCCCAATCCCTCTCTGAAGCATAATCTAAGCAACTTTCTTCTGAAATGAGAGAGCAGCAGAGTTGGTTGTCTTTAAAACAGACAGAGGGATTTTGCATTTCAGTGTGGAGCAGGCAGTGAACAGAACTGGATCTTCAGGAAATAATAGTGTATAATAATCAATTTGCACATGGGGATTTGGGGTTTTTTAAACAAATTGATTGTAATATTAAGATACTGTGACTCTACTCATAGTTTCAGTGCTCACTATCCTCAGAGGCCAGTGCAGGGTTCCCACTCCTGCTCTTCTTGTGATACCTCCTGAATTTTCCTTCAAAGCCCCTGAAGACAGGTGAATTTGAGAGACCTCAGTGCCAGGGGGGATTTGGGGGGGAAAAAAAAAATTCATCCTCTGTAGCATCGTAGAAATTGACAGAGGACCCATAAACCTTAAAAATCCAAATATCTCTAGAAAGAAGAGATGTACTCATTGTGCTTTAAACCAAGAGCTTTGAAAAATGCTGTTTTTATATGCTTTAGAGCAGCAATTTCCAATCAGTTAGCTGAAAATCTGGAAAACATCTAATAATCAGGATTTTTTTTTTTTTTCCCGACTTGTGTCCACCCCATCACCAATGACCGTGGCTGCTGGGTCGTTAGGTGGTTCATGCCTCCCTGAATGTCTTTTGCCTTGAACCGGCCTGTGTCCCGGGGAAAAGGGCTCTGGTAACGCCTCTCAAGGATCCCTCTTTCTAGCTCTTTACCCTCTTGCTCTGGAAGTTGCCAAATTTAAGTTTTGGCCCTGAAAATCAGCAGTCCAGCGCTTGCGTACCCCCTCCAGAACAGAGCCCTTGCATAAACATGCACCGTTTGCAGACAGATGTTTTTTGAAGTTGTTCTTGCAGAGTGTGATTTCTTCCCTGTGGCACTTAAATCGCTGAAGTAGGAGTGGAGTCGGCCAAAAAAAACTGTTTGGGAAGAGAATGGAGGAGAAGGGGAAGAAACGTCCTCCCCTTTGCTGGCACGTTGTAGAGGGCATGTCCTCTGAGGGGCAGAGCCAGGGCCAGGACTGCGACAGAACGGGGCCAACTGCCTCCCACGTTCTTCGCAACGACACGGTTTTCCTCCAGAAATTACCAGAGGGTTAATTATCCGGGTTCAGTAACAGCGGGAGGTGTGTACTGAGACTCGCTGTTGTTGGGTCTGGATCCCCAGTGGGACTGCTCGTCAGTGGGTTTGACGATGACAGTCCGCTGCGGGGCTTTCGGAGCACAACAAAGATCCCCCCGCAGCTCCGAGTGAGCGGAGCTGCCTCCCGCTGTAGCACAGATCTGACAAAGGCAGGAGGAAACGGAGTCCCGCGCTCCACACCAGACAGGGGAGTGGTGTGGCCTCCCATTTGAGAGGGGAAACCGAGGCCCGGGAGGGGAAAGCGACTCATCCGAACTCCTTTGGCTGAGGACCGTCAGAACAGGGAGCAGGAGCGCTGGCCAAGTCCTCATGCCCTGGCAGACCCCCGTGTTCATCCAGCTGTAGTGAAAGCCACTCTATTCCCGCGCGCTTGACCTGTGAGTTACAGGCAGAAGGGGAAATACGGAGGGTAGTGAAAAACTTTACACACAGTCACAGAATCATCTGGATGGAAGAGACCTTTCAGATCATCGGGTCCAACCGCTCACCCTGCACTGCCTACACCATGTCCCTCAGCACCACATCGACACGTCTGTTAAACCCCTCCAGCGATGGGGACTCCACTACCTCCCTGGGCAGCCTGTTCCTGTGCTTCACAACTCTCTCTGTAAAGAAATTTTTCCTAATGTCCAACCTAGACCTTCCCTGTTGCAACTTGAGGCCGTTTCCTCTAGCCAGGATCCACCAAGCTTCTTTCCTCCTCCTTGGCTGTGTCCTTGCCTTTGGGACAGGCTGCACGCACCCAGCGCGCTGCACTTTGGGCACCGTGCATATTCGCACCATTTCCAGTTTCGCTTTGCTCAGGCTTCTCTCCAAGCTTTGCTGCGGTTGTTGTTGTCACAAAACATTTTAATTAATTTAGCAGAAATCTAAGGAGACAGTTGGTGAGGTCAGAGCAGCCCACCTTCAGTTAGCTGTGCTCACCCTGAGACCGTGCAGTGCGATTACAGACACGGACACGGGCAAAACACCGGCTCTGGAGCGGCTTTTTAATGTCATGGTGGTTTTATCTAGCCAGGAGGCCTGTTTTGAAGCTCTGGTGGTGGCACTGGGTTAACTGGAAAGCCACATCCCAAAAGGATTACAATGACCTTTTATCTAGTTCTGCAACCAAAGCACATCAAAATGTTCTGTCTTTTTACGAAGCTGAAAACAAGGCCATTTCGAGGCGTATTTCACTCGCGATGAATGAATTAGCACGGCTGCATGTTTCCACCTTTGGCTGAGCCGCTTCCCAGGGACACATTGGACACCTTGGGATGTTGATGGCCGACAGAGATCCCCTTCTTGCTCAACGAGCTAGAAAAGAGAACGATCTCATTCCGGCCTTGTTCCTCGTCGTTTGGCCACAGCGCCCAGCAAACTGTGGCTCCTGTGGTGTGAACTAATGGAGGTCTGTCTGTCCAGTGATCTGAAAGCCTGGACCGACACTCAGCACACAAACCAATTCACCTTTACTAGCCGGAAAGTCGTTTTCCACCCTCCTGAAATGGTTTTATGGCTTGGCACACAGGCGGGACAACCCCCAGCACATGAATAATGGATTCTGAAAATCTGTAAAAGCTTTATTTATTTAAACACCTAAATATTTAGAATTTGTTCGCATCATCGGCGGATTTACCCCACTTGCCCTGCAGTAAAAGGTCTCCGAAGGGTTTCCACCTCGTACACCTGCTGCGAGCAGCATTTACACTCTGGCTGATGTGCGAGTGAAGTGAGCAGGATTCCCCCTCAGTGGGCTTGCAGCCCTGCTGCCCCTTCTCCCTCTGGACAGCTTGCTGGATAGGTTGCATTTTCCATCATAGAAACTCCTCTTTAGAAAGCTTATGAGAAAGCCACGGGCGTTTTCAGGGTCCTTGCTCACGGAACAACTCAGTTCCCCAGTTTTCTTCCAAATGCTGCCATGAGGCTTCTGGACTAGCGCAGACCATGGAGATCTGGGCTTGTCTCACCAGGTCTACCAATGGACAAGCTGGAGGCTGAGCAATAAGCGGTGCGAGATTCCAGTGACTTGCTAAAGAGTGGAGGGGACGGGTGGCTGGAGAGGAGAGGAGCTGTGCCCCACCTCAGGGCTTTTTTCCTCTACAAAAACTAGTGTTTTCTTCTGAGCCGTGCGCTTGCCGGTGGGGCACAGCTGCCCAGGTCAGCCACATCCCTGAGAGCTTGGATATGAGCTTCAGC
>NW_010412502.1:109276-112254 GCF_000710305.1 Buceros rhinoceros silvestris | reverse complement strand
CTGTTTCTCCTCTTGCTGTTACTACTGTAAAGCCACAGAGCTGATCCGACCTCAGCAATACTGCTTTGGAGGGGGAAAGTGAGGATAGCCATGCTCTGTAGCCTGGAGCTGATGGCTCCTCAGATTGATGAGCTCCCTGTGAAGATCACTCTAAGTGACTCAGCTCTCAATCTGTTTAGACCAGCTTCATGGACTGAGTTGGAAATTGAGCCTGAGTAAAGTTACTCCTCACTCCCCCTGGTTATGCCTGGAAAGCCACACTTTGCCTGTGCACATTTCATTGTCACAAGTGGAACCTTAATGGCAAAGCTCAAAACCGCTCAGTTAATCATTCCCACCATCCGAAGACAAGGCTGTTTAACATTGTCCCGACTCTGCAGACCGCAGTTACTGCCTGGCATCCTTAGCTGAGCCGATTCTTCCTGACACAGTGGTGCCCGTGCCTTCAGCCACGGCAGAGGCAGCTCGGCTCGTTGGTCTGGCTGCGTGTTACACAGGAACAGGCGGCAGCCGACGCCGGGCTCACTCAGCCGCGGATTCAGGCTGAGAGGAGCAGAGCGTGGGTCAGCAGTGGGATCCCTGGGAAGAAGTGTCTAACTGCAGGATTAGTCACCACAGAAGTTGCTGAGGCAAGCACTGAGTGTCACTTGACTACAGATCTTTGATGGCGGCAAGGAAAGGGAGAGGCTGGAGCTGGTATTGCGACCGGGGAGCAGGGAGCATCCCCTACCATGGTCCTGCTCCCCTTTCCAAGCAGGTACAATAAAATACAGTCATGTTTAACGTGCTGTTAAACAGCAGAACACCGGGGTGAAATGCAAAGGATGTCTGTAAAAGTAATGGCAACACTAAAAGCCAAGTCCTGAAGAGCCGAGGGAGAGGAGATAAGGTGCTCTTGCTACAGGAACCGTTAGAAGTGCAGAAGAGGGACACAAAGGGCTGGTTTAGGTAGCGAGGACTGCAGAGGTTCCTGTCCTGGCAGGCAGGGATAAGGAGAAGCATAAGCAGGAAGCCAGTTCCCATGTGACCACCCCTGCACCTGGCAGAGCAGCGAGCTGCGTTAGGGAGCAGACCGCAAGGGGTGGTCTTCCAGGCACCCTCCGGTCCTATATTTGGGGTGCCTTAGGCACAGAGCCCTTTTTTCTAAGGAAAATCCTTTACATGTAGAGACACTCTGGCTTTAAGAGCAGTCTCCTGTGCACCAGCGCTTCCACAACGAGGGGGCCTTTCCTGTTTTTGGCATGACAAGTTCATCCCTGGAACCCCGCAGCCAGAAGGTGGTTCTGATTTCTGACCCTCGCAGAGTCAGGCCCACCTTGTGCCTGGCGTGATTCACTGGGCAGGGCCAGCCGTGTGCTGTGAATTCATGCCATGTGAACACAGCTCTCGCACTCCACCAGGAAAAGCTGATCATTCTATTCTCCTGTGGTCACTTCTCTTCTTCTTCCTCCTCCTCCACTCGTTGCCTCTTCTTATATGACTTTTCCAGTCTTCATTTTTTCAGTAAACTATTTTTTTGTTGTTTTTCCCTATACTTTACCATTTTCTCCTTCTAAAACCTACTTTTCATTTTTCTAGACACATTGGGGTTTCTAACATATTTCTCCCTAAACAGATTTCTTTTCCTTTCTTTCCTCCTTGCTGTTTTCTTTACCCACAGGTTTTTGCAGCTCTTCCAGCTCCATCATCCTCTCCCAGCCTTCCCGGGAGGGAGCTGGAGCGTGCATCCCGCTTGCCTTCCAAATGTTGACAAGTCTGTTTTGGAGGACGAGTGACTGACAGACAAACACCAGCCTCAAATACTCTGAATGCTCCGTTACTAATAGCTTTATTCTTGTCAACACAGTGAGCAAAATAACCCTTGAAAGGGATAGGTCATATTTTTAGCCAACCTTAAACTCAGCTTCTAAAAAACAGCGTTATGGTCAGCTGTCTGTCTCCCTCCCCGGATTCATGTTCCCTGGGCAGATGTCTGGAGGGAGGACTGCTTTTCCCTTTGCCCTGGGAGGGGTGTGCCATTAGGCTCTTGGAAGCGTGTTCTCTTCAGGCACCTTGCTCTGCTGCCCAGGCGGGACCTGGTAGCTGACCCGCAGCTTGTGGCTGAGTAGAAGTAGGAGGCGGGAGATGCTCCTCTGGGGCTTTGCTGTGTGTTTGGTCCTATGACTTGAACCTGCACAAAGGAACCAAAAGGGGTGAAATTTGGACCACACTAAAAATGATTAGTGCCGGGGTTTCCCCGCCAGCTGCAGTCACCTCTAACTTGATTATTTCAATATTTCTTGAAGGAGTTAAAATTTAGAACAGCTTAGGTGAGATAAATAAGGATGTTTCTGTGCTGCCTCGGATGTTCATGACCTTGCCTTCCTCCTCTCCTATTGGTCTTAGGACAAGCCAGATTAAGGAGTGATCTCTTCCAAACAGTCTTCAGTTTGTTAAGCTTGTAAACAGCAGCAAGGGTGGAAACCATTGCAAGATGGGTAAAGCTTTAAGATGCCGGTCGGGATTTCCCTGTGACGTGCCTGTCAGGAATGCGCAGCAGTTAACAGGATAATTTGTCTGAGCCTGGTTGCTCGGGTCCCCTGTTGCTCGCTGAGGCCACCACAGCCTTCAAAAAGCAGGCTCCCCGTGGGACACCGGAGGGGACAAAGTGGGGGACCTTGCCTTGGGAGGAGGCACAGGAGCTCAGCCTCTGTAGCAGAAAGCTCAGCAGTGTCCCTTCAGCCGGGCACCCCACACCGCCTACCCTGGCAGCACCGGGCTCCAAGCAGCACTTTGACGCCTGGCCAGAACGATAGCGTTTCAGCTTGGCCGTGCTCTGTTCTCTGCCAGCACTTGGTGTCAACACATCCTTCGCTGGAGCGGTGCAGGGTCCGGGCAGCGTGCTCAGCAAGGGCTTTGTGCTCGCTGCTCTTTTCGGCTGGAAAGAAGCCAGGAATCATCAGAGTTTTGGGGATGGTTTGTGGCTGGTTTGTTGGTTT
>NW_010412502.1:103090-109187 GCF_000710305.1 Buceros rhinoceros silvestris | reverse complement strand
CAGAGTTTTGGGTATGGGTTGTTGCTGGTTTGTTGGTTTTTTTTTCCCCCTGCTCCCTCAGTAGGGACACAAACCGAAAAGACTTGTGGGGTAGCAGCATTAGAGGCTGCTGTGTTTGAAGTGCTCTCATTCATTTGTAAGGGATGACTTGTTTATGGCGAAACAGCTCCAAAGCAATTAGTACCGTGCAAATGGAGAGGTGACACCTCTTTCTTTTATGGATTACCCCTGAAGCTCTCAGTGCAGGGAGGGGAAAGCAAGACCTCTAGCTTAGGAAAACAAAGAGGGTTTACAGAAGTGAATGTTGCTGCACCTGAACTCAGTAATGAGGGAGGTCATCAGAAACCAACGAGCAGGTGTAGGAACAGCATCACGCAAGGTATGAACAGCACCATGTAAGACACAGCTCCATGCCCGTGTTGGTTTTGTTGGCTTCCAGACCGAGGGGATGTTTTTCCTGACATGGTCTTGTCCTGCTTCAGTGCTGTTCAGCATTCCCATTCGTGTTGGGGGTGGTAGTAGAAAAAAAGTACGACTCAGAAGATATGGCTTAAAAACCGTGGGGAGGAGCTGCAAGGGGCTGCATTTCAGAGGGAGAAACCAGGTTGTTCCAGAGCTGCCAGTGTCCTGTGTGTGCTTCACCCAAGTTAAGCCACATTCTTATGCTGGTGCACTCTGGACCAAGCAGGTGCCCTGCAGGAAGCAGACTCAGTGCTTTGGGGCCAGGATCCCCGATCTAAGTGGGTACAGCCAAGGGAACCTGCCCTTGCTGGCTACGGGAGCTGTGGCATTCCCTCCCCCTGGAATACCCCTCATCCCTGCTCAGCACAGGCGTGGAGCAGAGCAGACACCCTTCCCCAAGCACGCTCTGCTTTGAGGTGCCACAGCCCCATGCCCACTGGGGAGGAGGATGGCAAACCGTGTCTACTGGTCGTGGGAGACAGCTGGGAAGGGCTCTTCTCTCCAAACAAAGAGGCATCTTTTCTGCTAGCAGGGCTTCTTCTGCTCCTTTGGCAGTTCCAGCTGGATATGGAAAATCCAGCCCAGCTGCAGACTTTAAGACATTGTTTTAGGACAAGACCTGTCAGGAGGAATGAGGCATTTTGGTGTTGAGTCGCTTATGCTGTGACTGTCACATGTGCACAGGAGAGGCTACGTTTGCCTTTGTGCCTGCTGTCCTTTCTGTATCTGGAAAAAACAGGAGCCAGTGCAGTGCTTTCCTTGGCCGTTCAGCATTTTTCCAGTAACAACACAGTCACATAGTCAGGGTTTAGGGGAAGGGACCGTGTCTTCTTCACCAGGGACGATGCTGCTACTCACATAATGAACAGAACATGATGGACCTCAGCAAGTTCCTCCAGGTGCCACTGCTCTTGGTGCCCTTGGTACCCTACGGAATGGGAATGTAAATGTGAAGGGCAGGTCAGAATTCATTTGCAAAACCTTCCTCTAGTTTAAGAGGAAAGGTCAGAATGAGGTTCTTCATCTTTGAGTGGTGGGTGAGGGACAGCCAGCTTGTCTGTTGCACATTTTGCCGAGACCATCAGCTCTAGCCCATGCTGTAGGCATGTGGATCTGGCTGGAAACCAGCGCTGCAGAATTACCACACCTTCCCTCTCCCAAGCCAAGGAGGCATTGTGGAGGTGAGGGGGAGATGCATTCGGACTTCACGGGTCAGATCGGCTCGTGGTGTGATGTAATCGCATTGCAGGGAGCGCCTTGGGAAGCCCCATTGCTCTTGAATCTTGCAGTGAACAACCCCCCCAAACCCCACAGCAGACCACAACCCCCCGCATTTTCCTGTCTCACTGGACACCTGTCCTGTTTGCGGCACACGCACGAGGACAGGACACACTGCCCAGACCACTGAGGACAAGGAGGTTGTATAGGAGGATGGTAGGGCCAGTTTCTCTGCTAAATCGTGACTGACAGACCTGCAGCCAAATTCTCTGCTGAAGGTCTGCCAGGCTTAGCACATCTATGGAACCAGCTCTGTGTGCAGGCTTGAGTGAGCACGAGTCCTCAGAAGCTGAATGATGAAAGTTCACCCAGTCAGAGATCTCTGCCACCATGTTTCTTGAGGGGGTTCTTACTTGCCACAGTCTTTTTTTTTATTTCTCTGACCACTGCCTGGTTTTCACCCCCATTTTCTATATATTCCCTATCTGTTTTCCTGAGCTTTTTCTAAGCCTGCTGCAAATCCGACAGCCCTCAAGTTCTTGTTGAACTTCTGAACCCACCCTTCAAGTGGCTGCTAAATCAGGCAGGACAAGTCAAGCCAGCTCTAATTCTGATGATAGCAATTGTGCTTTTGGAAAATAATTAACAAACATTCTGCATTTAGACAAAGCTAAGGGAGGGAGAATGCTTATATGCTGCAGCTCGGGTCTGCCGAGCACCAGTGTTCAAGTAGGACATTTTAATAACATCCTTCATGGACAAGTGTTTTGCTTGGAACCCTTTTTCCCTCCCTCCACTCAGACAATTGTCAGCGAAGGGACTTTCAGGGAACAAAATGAAATTAAATCTATTTGGAAAATTAGAACAGTCTGCATTTCTTTCTCTTGCTGCTGGATTCATTACTGGCGGGGCTATAATCGGCGGTTTTTTGCCTGAAGCACGCTCCCACTCTTACCTCTTTACAGCGATGCCGCTATTCTCACAGGTAAACAGGTCCTCCCTGGACGGACTGTAGCTCTCAGCCAAAGGCTGATGGCAAGGGAAAAACAAACATGCATCCCAGGGCCCGATCCAGCTCTTCAGGAAGGGAACAGCAACCCCCATGGATCTCCGCAGAGCTTCTATCCAGCTCTAAACAGCCTCATTGCTGACGGCTGATTGCAGGGGCCCCAGGAAATTTGGGCTGTAAGGACTTGGCGTTGAGTATGTCACGTTTCCATCAGCAGGTAGCTCAGGGGGCTCCCCCCACCAAACCGTGCTACCAGCCGGACACGTTTGCCTTCCATGTGAGGAGATGCCTTCTGCTGCCACAGGTTATCGCAGTTTTATGAAACGGCGAGTTTCTGGGTGGACAGACAGATGGAGGCATGCAAACTGGCAGCGACTGAGGGGAGAGAGGGAGTGGCGAGGGGTGACCCTTGAGTGAGCCAAGACTGACATTAGTATTCAAGCTCCAAGAAAAGGAGAGTGACTAAAATAATGAAATGAGGGGCAACTGAAAGGAAAACAAGCCGGAAATGTGTATGTTGAGACCGGAGGGTACTAGGTGGGGGACAAGCAAGGTCTGAGTTGTATGATCAGGAATTCTTGCTGGGTTTGAGGTGAAACAATCCCCTGAGGTGAGGCTGTTTCCCTCCAGCCCTGGCCAGAGGGTCTGACCGCCTCCCGTTCACCCACCCCTTCATCTGGTCAGTGCTGCTGCCACAAGCACATCTTCCCATTTTTTTCCCTACTTTTTTTTCCCTACTTTTTTTTTCCTACTTTTTTTTTTCCTATTTAACAGCCAGTTCCTGTTTATCTCTCCCACTCGGTTCCTGTGCGCTTCCACAGCTGGGGACTGGTGTTTGCAGTGGTGATAGGCTCACTCCTGCTCTGGGTTAGGGGAGCTGCTCGCAGCCCCCTGTTCCTGTAATTTACGGTGGGTTAGGGCAATAATGAGGATTTGGGGATGTACAGAAACCCTAAAGTACACATGGAAACCAACAGGAGGGAGTGCAGCTCTGAGCCCTGGGCATTAGCGCCTGTGAGTGGGAGAGTGAGGGCTTAGCACAGGAAACCAAAACCGGGCAGACAAAAGCCACCCATAATCTTCCCGGGCTGGCGAATGCTGTTTATCTTATTTGTTTAAACGACTGGAGAACAGAAAGCTTTTCTTCCCCTCTGTTGCTCTGTAGCTGTGCGCAGTTGCTTGCGTGGCTGCAGCACGGAAACCATCCTGGACTGTCCCGGTATGGGACTGGGAGGGGGTCTGGAGAGCCCGGGAGCCGTGGGCATGAGTCCATCCCCCCATCACAGAAACCAAAAGAATCGAAGGACTCCTTTTGGTCTTATTACATCTAAAGAACCACAAATAAAAAAGAAGAGGGGAGGGGAAGTTCTTTGAGATTAATGCTCTTTTGGGGTAAAAAATGTGCAACGCTTCCTTGCCAGGGATAGTTTCTAGCAACCAGCATCAACTGTGGTCACAAGCGTTCCTGTCGGTGGCCTCGTGCCTGCCTTGAGCGGACGGCAGCACAACCGCACGTGCGAGTGGGGTGGGAGCACGTCGGTTGCCACCGGATTCCACAGCAGTGCAAATCATTTGTAGCGTTCTTGGTACTCAATTAGAGCTCCCATCTCTAATTTCAGAAGCCTCGTTCTACGGGGGGGAGGGGGAATACATCAGGCCTGTTATTTCTGCTGGCAACACTGGGACTAAAAATAACGCCGTGAGTGACATTATGGAAGCAGTATTTGAGTTCGTCAATAGATAAATTTTGACTGGACAGCAGGAAATATTGCTAATGATGAAATTGTTATTCATGTGGATTATTATTGCTGTAGAAGAGGTGAAAGCCTCTCTGCCCGGGAGCCTCTAAAGGGAGGGTTTAGGAATGAAGAGGAGGGAACAGTCTTGCATCATGTCCTGATGTTCTGAGTGTTTCGAGAGGCATCAGTGAAGAACAGCCATAGAAATCTCACTTCCATCAGCCGGATGAAGCAGCCTCACAGCTGGGTCTGGCTCCTGGGGTTGGCAGTGGCAGGCTGGGGCTCCAGGTCCCTTTAGAAGGCCAAATCCTGACTGCTCTTGGGTGCACAGGGCTGCCTGCTGCCACGTGGTTCCTGGCAGAAGCTGCTGTGGCCACAACACCACCAGACCAACAGCTGGACTAGTGGTGTCTGCTGCAGAGACCGACCAGATAACTCATCCTGCCAGTGAGAAATGTTCCTGCTTGGCCTGGAGATGTCTGGACAGATCTGTCTGCTGTCCACCCCCCGAAAGGGACACACCTTTACGCTGAGCTCCAGGCTTCAGGATGTGAGGTGTGGGATGGAGACCCCTTGGGATATCACAGCCTGCACCTTGGAGACTTTCCTGGCGCTGTGGGTTGGTCCCTGGAGGGTGTGTTGGAGTGGTTTCAGTGTGTGCCACCTTGTAGAAGTCCCCGAGAGGCCAGGACTCTGAGGGAAGAGTGCAGCTGCGCCCCAGCCATACCCAGTCCTTGGAGGTGCTTGCAGAATGTTTTTCCCAGAGGACCCCTGCTCGGTTCATCAGTCTTATTCCCATCTCCCCAGTCCTTTGCCCCTTTCTCAGGCTCTTGTTTTGGCATTAGCTTGGATAAACTTGATTTCCAGTTCCCAAGCAGAGGCAGCTGTGACAGTCCTGCCCGAGTGGGGATGAACAGATTCCTCGCAGCCGTATCTGCCCCCTGCCAGGGCAGCCGAGCAGCGTTTGGGGGGAGTTATTCCATTTAGCTTTCTCAGTTGATTGGTTAATGAGCCACTTGTTTGCCTTAGGTTACTCGGCACTCTGCTGATAGACTAGGGGCTACTTCTTATCGCACGTTTCCCCCTACCCCATAGGCTGTAAAGCTGTTATAGAGACTTTAGAGAGCTACAATCATCGCTGTGGAAAGGGGACACTGGCAGTGCTATTAAAAGCTTAATCAGCACTCCCTTACCTCTGATTCAGATCATCTCTGTGTATGTTTTCTTTTCTCCCCACCCTCATCCCCCAAGGGCAGAGGTGATCACCATCCCAGACCTCACCATGGCAAAGCTGGGTGCTGTTCTTGTTCGCAGAACTGCAGGTGAAGGGAGGAGGCCAGGCTAGGAGGAAAGGGAAGGTCTGTGTTGTTTCCCAAAAGCTTTGGGGAACTAATGAGATGTTCAGGATTCCCAAGATACTTTCTGGAAAAACCGAAGCCTGCCCTGTCAAAACGGTGCATCGTCCAAACGCCACTGCACGGGTGGGAAGAGAGAGTCCACGTAGTCTACACTCGTTAAACCTCAGCCTCCCTGAAGCCAGTCAAACCTCTGCAGAGCACAGGAGTGGTCTACACCAGGGACAGTTAAAGAATACTAGAGATAAGCTTAAACTCTGATGGCAGGTGTGGAGTAAATTTATTAGGAGGCAGATTTGGCGAATCTTCCCGGC
>NW_010412502.1:102271-102962 GCF_000710305.1 Buceros rhinoceros silvestris | reverse complement strand
TGAACTGCAATGCGTCTTCTTCTCTGCTACTCTCGGGAATGACTTATAGCCGTTTGCAAATGAAATCAATAAGGAATTCCTCAGTTGAGGATGAGGACATGGGGGATGACAAAGACTGATGAAAGTAGTGGGAGGAACATATTCGCTTTCCGAGATGTTTGTCACAGCGGTCGCTTCCCAGCGTAACGGGCGAGTGCGTTCACACACCCATTGAAGTGCAGCTCCGCTCTCCGTTCCCGTGTACCTAGAAAGCCGGTGCTGCCTTGCTGAACTGGACCCGCTCCATACACCGGCGACAGCTGCTTGCACCTCCGGCTTCTGCCGGTGTCTGGTGGCCAGCGGGCAGTGCAGCAGCGGAAGGGGATGGGGCAGAAGGTGCCGGGCGTGCTCTCGGGTGGCTGTTCCCCAGAGACTGGCTTCCCGGCTGCCTCCGCATTGTTTCCTGGTAGTGCAGCACTCCTGGGGCTCCCATTAACTATGGGCCTGGCAAGGAGGGCTTAAGTGCCAGCCTGGCTCTAAGCCAGGCTTTCAGACGCAAGAGAGTGTCTGGCCAGGGTACCCCAGACACCTGATTCTTGATCACTCCCTTCTCTGCTGGCAGGAGTTCCTGGGCCAAAAGCTGGCAGGAAGCTCTAGGAAAGTGCAGGGACCTGTCCCTCACCCAGCGAGCATGGGAGAGGCTGCCCCCCGC
>NW_010412502.1:86658-102147 GCF_000710305.1 Buceros rhinoceros silvestris | reverse complement strand
TGGGGGACAAGGGCACCCTGAGGATCCCAGCAGCCTGCCTGGGTCACCCAGGGGCAGGTGAGCTCCTCTGCTTTCTGCCAGTGGCCAGTCCTTGGTCCACTGAATTTGTAGGAGCTCTCCCAGTTAGAGCCACGTCCTTCTTCCTGCTGCCACCGAGACGTCACAAGGCAGTTCTTTAATCAGATGACAAAACCCCAGCTCAGTCTGCAGAGCAAGGACAGGTAATGACTTGTGGTCTTCTGGCAGTGGGTGCTTTCGTTGGGGCATACACTTGTATTCTTCCACTGCTCAGCACAGGCACAGGAATACTTGGCAGCACACAGCCTCCCAGTTCTACCCAGTGCCCCAGCAGCCTCGCAGGGAGGCGCTGACCAGCTGTCCTGGCTCAGAAGACGAAGGCACAGAGAGACACAGAGCGGGATGCCAGAGCAGAGCCCATGGTCTCCCCTGTGCCAGGAAATGCCACAAGACAATGAGGATGCTTACGGTCTTTAAATCCTTTTTTGAACCATATTGCGTTGGAATAACTTGACTGAGAAGCTTGGGGCAACACTGGGCTAAAATTGTTCTTCTGTCCTCCTCAGGGCAGCTGTGGGTGGGAGACCTGGAGCTGAGGTGGGTCCATGGGTAAGGCACCTCTCCCTGGATGAGTGTGCCCAGTTAGACCCGCCAAGCTCTTGTCCCCCACCGCTGTTTTCTGAGCATCAGCTGCACTGGAGAATCCCAGAAGGGTTAACGTTATTTGACTGAATCCTGGTGGCAGGTGTCGGGGAACCTGTTCTCTGAGTACGAGCGTACAAGTTCTGATTTAAATGTATCCGAATGCATGTAATTAATCACAAGTGCAACATACCTCCTTCCTGCTGTGAAACCTTATTAACAGTGTGGGCGGAATCCTAAAATGCCGTATCTGCCAGCTCAAACTCCTCAGCCTGGAAAGCCTCACCGCCACCAGCAGACCTGAGCAGCCAGGCTGCCAGAGCTCAGCCCCGGGTTCTTGAGCCTCTACATCTACCTCCCCGTTCTGATTGCAAAATTTCCCAGCACTGGAGGCTCGGCTGCAGTCTTGGGGGATTTTCTCCCTTGGACCGTGATCTGTGGGGTGTGGCGCTTGATTCCATCCTCTGACAGAAAGGCGGCACATTGCAGAACCGGGAACACCGTGACTCCAAGATCTGTGAGCTGAGATTAGGGGAGGCTAATGTCAGCTTGGCAGCACACCCAGGGGCCTGTTGCAAGCGCTCTGCTCGGAGATGGAGTCCCTGAGCTGTAACCGTGCCAGGGAAGATGGACAGGATACGAGGAATGGCATAATCGCTCTTCCCAGAATTGATTCCTTCTCAGCTTAACGTGTTAAAACATCAAAAGTACTGAAAAAACCCCCATCTGCTCCCAGAGCTAATCAAACACATCAATTATTGCTTCAGAAAGACAGTTGCTGCTAGATTTGATATCCCAAAAAAGCAAAGCTGCTTTAAAGCATCTTTTTATTTTAGCTGAGTGTTTTCATGACAGCACGCGATCCCTAATGAGTGCTCATGCAGCCAGGATACACAGAAAACATGTCGCCTGCTCCCTTAAATTGCGTCAGGGGAGATTTAGGTTGGATATCAGGGAAAATTTCTTTACACAGAGCATCATGAAGCACAGGAACAGGCTGCCCAGGGAGGTGGTGGAGTCCCCATCCCTGGAGGGGTTTAAAAGCCGTGCGGATGTGGCACTGATGGACACGGTTTAGGGACCCTGGCAGTGCAGGGGGAGCGGTTGGACTCGGTGATCTTAAAGGTCTCTTCCAGCCAGGTGATTCTGTGATTCCATGATTGGCCCTATGCCCGGGGAAGGATCTCTGGATCTCAATGGATTTCAGTAGAACAGGGGGCTTTGTGAGCCGGGTTTGATGCACAAGTGCTGGGCACCGGTACTCCTCCAAAAGCCTGGCTTTGGGACGCGGAGAGGGTCGTGCACTGACCCCTGATACGTGAGTACACACGGTTGCTCTGTTCTTGCTGTGGCATCTGGTGGTGGTGTTTAGTTGTGAGGATGCAGTGCATGGGGCGATGGTGAAGCTCTGTACCTCCCATGTTTCCTCTGTTGTTTGCAGAGTATTCGGTTATGGAGAGCAACGTCTGAAAAGGTTTTGAAAGGCAAAGTCACCTTCCAGCTATCAAAACACTTCAGATGAGGCAGATGGGAAACCAAAAATATTATTTAGGTTTGGGCAGTAAAACTGACGTTGAACCCATTTGCCTCGTTTTTCAGGCTTTGATGATAGTTAATGACAGCTTACAGAAGTTGTAAGTGATCTACAAAAGCCATAAAAAGCTGCTTTGTGTCCTTGTTCAGGGGATGGATTCAACAAAACCATTACGGGGCTTTAAAACACTGTTTTGACTTTCTCGAACCAGCTGTGGGATGATCCAGCTGCGGTTGGATCCCCCTTGCATCTACGAGAACATTTAAGAGGATTAATCCCAATAATTTTAATTCAACAAAATGACCTTATGTAACATCACTGAGGAATTAATGAGAATTCTCTCATGTGGGTCATCACTGGCCTGGTGGATTTTTTTCTTCCCCAGGGGGTTCTCATTGGTCTTGGGCAGAGGGTGGACAGAGTAGATTGCCCATGCAGCACATCGCGTGGGCTCAGGAGATAAGTCACTCGGAGCCGGAGCCCGTTTTCCTTCGCTGAGTTTCCTTTGGGGAGGCTCAGAGGAGAACGCAGCTGTCAGGCTCCACTGGTGCTATTTGAAACCCTTCTGGCTCCGAGGCTTTTTCCACAGAAAAATGCAATCTCATCTAACGCAAACGCTGCTGCAGGAATCTGTGTAGTCCAGCTGTCTTTTTTTAATCGAAAAAAACCCCTGATCTAATTGTTTTTGACTGTGTTTCTTCACTGTTCTTACTGAGCCGAGCAGGATGCGTATTAAAGCTAATTAGGTGCATGTAGGGTATTCAATATTTGATCTTAATATTAAAGGCCCCGGGAGAGGGCACGTTATCGGAGTTATACAACTGCAGATGTTAGTAAAACCCAACTATGCCAGTGGCCCGACACTGCCTAAAACCCAGGTCTGCGCCACTCCCTGCTTGGTGCGGGGCGTGCGGGTCTGGGGCAGCCTCCGCCTGCGCCTCTGCTCGCACCTTTTGCTTCCCGTCTGGGAAGATGGGACTTTTGGGAGTGAGAGTAACGCATTTGGGGCAGTGAGAAAGAGGGTTTGTTGTATTTTGTCTTCATCAGCAAGCATGATGTTTTTTTTTTCCCTTCCTGCACCCCTATACCACCACCCGCTGCCTCTGTGCTTTAGGGGAAGGGTCTGTGTGTTGCGTTTGGTACCGAGCCAGCATTCGAGGTCAGGTCCTCAGCAGGTGGCTATCTGCACACAGCCTGAGTGACCTCTGCGGGAACCAGCGGCTCCCTACAAACGAGGAACTCATTAATATTGGCGTTAGCCCTTGGGAGCAGGGTGGTGCGGCCAGGTCCCGGGGCTCCTCCGGGGACCAGCAGCTGGTGGTCTCTGCAGCAAAACCCTCTCATTAGGTGTCTTGGGTGGGTAGCACCACTGGTATGGCTGAGGCTGGGCACGGTTAGGCTTGGTGCAGACGATACTTATTCTCCAGGGTGAGCCACGGGATGCTTCGTTTTCCTGGCTGCGTGCTGTTAAATTCCAAAGGATGACTCTGTCCCCACTGAGTTTGGGTGGAGTACCAGCACAGGAGCTGGACTTGCTCTGCCTGCTCAGCCTTGCCTTCTTTTGAAGTATCACTACTGGTGTCTTTCATTTGTCAGCAGTAATTAATTACTTCCAGGATGCGGTAGACTGTTTATGCTCTTCAACTTGTTTTATACACACACTTAAACCCAGAGTATTCCACTCTGCTGCTTCCTGTTAGAAAACGTAAACGCTGGAACAGTCGTCTCAGAGCAAAGATGGGAAGGGTCGTCAGTGCATCCCGAATGCAGGGTGCAGACCCTACCCCAACGGTCCGGTCCGATGAAGGACACGCGGCAGGGAACGGAGCACGCGGGCTGAGAAATGACCTCTCCTCTCCTCTCAGCCACAGCGTGCAACCCAAGTGGGGATCACCCCTCGAGACAGCCCACAGCCAAAAGGAAGCAGTGATGTAGAACTCAATTACAAAATAATTAAAAAATTACTCAGAGCTGCTTCCAAAAAGCCACAGGACTGCAGGGACCAGCAACACATCAGGAAGTGTTTTTCGTGCAGTTGTCTCCGGTTTTGGTCTGTATTAAACTGGGAAGGAAGAGTCTTCTGCAGGTATCCTATACCCCTGAAAACGAGCCGAAATCAAAGGCTTTGGGGAAGGTGCGGTGTCTGGCTGCTGCACGTCTAGAAGCTAATCATAGTCAGCTCAGTAGCTGCTCCTCTACAGGGAAAAATAAGGTGGTAGCAACCTCCATTCTGAGTAGGCACGAGAGAGTTTCTTCTAACATCGTTTCGTAGCTTTTGGGCTGTCAGCGGAGGTGCAGAAGCACGTGCCTGGCTTGAACGAGAGCTCCTGAAGGCATCGGGGTGACGTACGGGCGGTGATACTGGGCACAAACGCAACTGCCGTGGAAGAGCACAGCCATGCACAGGTCCGTCGAGCTGCTGCAATAAGCTCGGCCGTTTCCAGGGCCGTAGCTCTTGGCAGCATTTCAATCGCCTGATGGATTTGCTTATTTTTTAACGCAAACCAGCTGGTTAGTTAGAAAAATGTCTTTGCATGCAAGAAATACTTTGGTGGTAAGAATTCCGTTGAGTGACCCAAAGGTATTTCCTCCAGCGAGGAGACTTCCCACAGCTGGGAGTCTATCGCAGGGCTCCGTTGGTATTTCTTGGACTGGTGTTAAAAATCCAGGTTGGAAAAATGATCCCTTTTCAGCTGAGCTCCGCTGGCGGTTTTTTAGATGACCCTGACTGAGGAAGCTGTTTTTCATTTCAAAAAAGCCGGCATGTAGGCAAACAGTCATCTTAATCTCCCTCGCGGAGAACTTGTGGCGGGAATAGGATGTACGACGTGTCATTCAGGCGCAGCCAGAGGGGAAGAAGAATGAGAGTTTTGAGAGATTTGCACCCTGTCACGGAGGCCTGAACTGTGCCTTTGCAGTCTTTCAGCCACAAGGTCACGGGCATCTGTGTTGATTTAGTTTAACATAATCCAGGAGTTTTTAATCGCATTTCGGGCTATTAAATGAGAAGAGAATCACTGGAATTTAGCTTCGTAACTCCCCTGTAAACAAACTTTTTAACCTCATATCGAGATAAAAATAAATTCCAAAGTAGCTGATTACCTCTAGCATCAAAATTTGATCAACCCCTTCCCTTCCCTACATATTAAAGGCAGATTTGTGCATTATTATTTTTCCGCATTTGCAAACAAAGCTTACCGAGCTTTCTTCAAAATTAGGTTTTTTTCTTTTGACTCAAGCTCTGCCTGGCCTCCCCAAAATAACCTTCTTGATTCTGGTATGAAACAGAAAGGATTATTTTTGGAAGAAAAATAGGGGAGGAAGGGAAGAAAAAAATATCAGAAAAATTTGCTGAGCATCAATAGATTTGAGTGTTCAATCCAAAACTCTTCAGGTAAATCAGTGTGGGTCAGTCTATGCCCTGAATGTGTGTGTATGAGCAGGGCAAAACATCGGCCAGGAAATGCTCCGTGGTGCCTTTCGCACCAGCTCCCTTCTGCCATGGCCCAAGCGATCTCCTGCGGCTACAAGGAGCACTTTACCCCCAGCAGCATTTCATGCTCTTTGCATGGGCTGGGAGGTTTTCCGTGCCCACGGTGTCCATGGGGACTTGAGGAGCTCCCCACCCAAAGCTCTGGGGAGATCTGAGCGTTCCTGCGGGGGAAGATGATGCTGCAGGGGAGCACACTCCCATCGGGGCTGAGGTACCACCGCCAGCCAAAACCCAGCCAGCGTCCCGGAGCCCCAGGAGGTGAAACCCATCACTGTGGCACAAGGCTCTGTCCGAAAGCTGTGCAGTGACCTTGAAGTACCTTAATTTGTCCAGATGAAGGTGAGGAGTGAGGACTGCTCTTACAGGAACTGCGCTGTTCATTTGCTTGCGATACACTTTGAGCGTAATAATCTCCTGGTGATTTCTTGCCTGGTTTTGTTCAAGCAAATCACTGTAATTTTAGGGATGTGCATTGATACGGGAAAGCTTCATTCAGCTGGAAACATCTTGCTGATTGAAAGTAAATCACCTTAGGTAAAACAGAAACAGTATGGGATTTATTTCCTCTGGTGGGCCGTTGGAAGTGTCTACATATGTCTTTTACAGTGACCCAGGCAGTCTGAAGCCACACAAAGTTCCCTGAATTTAGCAGGAAACGTTTCAGAGGCATTGGCTTGAGGGATGACACGGTGCAGGAGATGTGTCAGCCAGGGCAGGAGAACCTGTGTGCGAAGCTGTGAAAGGGCTGGAGGACACCGAGCTCTGGAAGGAAGAGGGGCAGAAGGGGTGTCCACAACAGGCTCCACTGCCGAGCGCTGCCGACTCTCTCCCTCTGGCACGAGAAGGGGAAGTTTTGTAGGATTAAATGTCTTCAGACCAGCTGAGTTTAAGGAGCTTCTCACTGCATACCAAGAGGCTCCATCTCAGAAAAGCAAACGCTCTCCTTGAGAGCTCTTGGAGGGCAGGTGAGGTACCAGAAGACAGGAAAAAAATGTAAACATGGTGTCTATCTCTAAATATAGAGGGAGAAGAGAGGAGTAAGAATTATAGACCAGTCAACTTCTAGAAGCTTTCAAGAGAATTGAACTATCAGTCAAACAATTTGCAAGCACCTAGGAGATAAAAAGGGATATGAGTGACATCCAGCACGGATTATTCAAAAATGAGGTGTGTTAAACTCATCCCATTTGATTTCTTGGCAGAAGCAGGAGAATAATTGATGCCATATCTAGATTTTGGGAAGGGTTTGACATGGTCCCACTTGACTTTCATAAGGTGACCTGGGAAAACAGTCTAGATAAAACTACTTCAGTTCTTACACAAAAATAGGTGAGTAGCACAACTCTCTCCCAAAGAACACAGTTCCTGGTGGCTGATGGTCAGAGCAGAGCCTCTGTCCGCCAGGGCTCTGCGAGGGGCAGGGTTGATTTCCTGCAAAATCTTCATCAACAAAAAATGGATGAAAATACATCAGTAGACCTGGCAACGGCGTGGAGCTGGGAGGGGTACTTCAGCACAGCGGAGGGTAAGCTCTGCTGCTCAAAATGGTCTTGGCAGGTTAGAGGAGCAAGGACTAGGTCTAGCTAGGGGCACTCTGCCTCAAGGAGGAGGAGGACCCGGTTGGAGAAGGGGTAGGGAAGAGTCACTAAACCTGGCTTAGGCTCGAAGGAAAGCACCAGAACACCTTGTCTGGGATTGGAGCAGGGAGTGGGGGAACCTGCAGCCTCTGCTCCAGGAGGCTTTCGGGACAGGAGGACGGGTATTGCCTCAGGAGTGTCCCAGGCCAACTGGTCCCTTGCTAGGCTCAGCCCCAGCTGAGATCCGGCCCTACCACGCTGGAGCTGCCGTGTGCTTTGTTCAAAGCCGCCGTTTCACAACCGCTGGGGCAGTGCGTGTCGGCAGGGACGTACGGCAAAATTATCTCTAGCTTTGCCTTTTCGATGCATGTGGTTTGTAGCGAGAGGCTGAAGGCATGTAAGTGCTTTGTTGAACAGAAGCCAAAGCAAGCTGCTACGTGGAATGCACCCCCGCTTTTCAAGTATTTCATTTATTTTGTAATTAAGCAATAATCACTGAGGCACCGGGCCCTTCTTCAGGATTAATGGCTTGGTGGGGGATGGCAGAAGATCTGACCTGCAGTGGAACCATTTTCCCCAGCACCTGCCTGTTAGCACCGTTCTCAAATGTGTACGGCCACACAACGTGCCAACCTGCAGGGTCTGCTGCTCGCAGCCGGGGGACAGGGAGCGGTGGCAAGAGGTACCGCGGACAGTCGGGTTGCTTCAGTTGTCTCTCACCGTTCCATTTGGAGCGTGGTGTTTCATTAGGCACTTGGTGAATGAAATGGCTTTTTAATTGCTCGGGATTGCTATTTAAAATGACAGCATTGTCTCCCCACCCTCCAGAGCCCCGAGGATCCTCTTAAATCCCTTTTCTTCCTTGGCCCTGGAGAGAACTGGCTCTAGCCTGGCACAGAGGAGCCTGGCTGCAGCGGTTTCCTTTGTCTTGCAGACACAGGAAAAAACCCAAGCCATTGAGAAAACAGAGGATTCCCATTTCTAGTGCTGACAACCCTCTGCTCCCATTCATTTGTGGGTTGCTTCAGCAGCAGCCCACCCTGCCTGACACCTTAAAGACTTCCCAGGCTTTGCACTGCTCACACTGGGGACGTTTAATGGCCACAGCTCACTGCAGTACCCGAACCCCACTGCTTCTTGTGTCCTGCGGCACCCAGGCTGGCCCCAGCCATCCCCCATAGACCTCTGGAGAGGGTTGTTGGGGCTTGAGATGTCTTCCAGGCAGTAGAGGACAACAGCAGGCAAGAAGGAAGGTGTATCCCAAACAGCAGCATGAACATTCCGAAGGACTATGGAAAAAGTTTATCCATCAGATTGCCAAGGCAAGCAAGAGGAGGGACGTTTGCTAAAAGCATAGAGGACAATAAACCAGTTCACAGTGTCCTCGCAGGCTTTGGAACGGCACTAGTCAGTGGGGATTTGCTTGCTCAGACGTTGGGTAATGTGCTAACTGCATGGTTGATTAATGCGAGGGTAATTCCTACAGCAAAACTTCAACAGCGGCGTCCGCAGTGCTGCGCTCAGTCGCCGTGGCTGCCTTCCCGGAGAGATTTCACGGAAGAACGATCAGGGGGGTTTTTTCTCCATGCTCTTTCCTGCCCCCTTTAAAAGTAGCGCTTTTACGTCTGTGCTTTGAACGGTGTCAGCGCGCTGCCCAGTCAGCAGTGTGCTCTCCGGGGGATCCCAGAGCCACTTCCCATCCCTTCAGCACGAGGAGCCCTGATACCTGATAGGGAGCTTACTGCTTTGGAGCCTTTAGCAACACTGAGTATTCAGAAGTGGAAACATCAGGCACCAACTTCATGGCACAAGATGGTTTAGACTCTGAGACAGACCAAAGCTCACCTCAAAGGTGTTACAGCTCTTTGTCCCTCTTTTTGCCATCTCAAATCCCGAAAGGCAGGAACAAAGCCAGCCTGAGGAGTGGGCACACTCTGATCTCACCGGCCTGGTCAGCGGTTGGACCAAACAAATTCCAGCTGTATCCTCTTGCAGCCCTTACAGTGCCCCTCATGCCCGTCCTCTTCTTGCCCCTTTCTAACCCCCTCTTACGTTTTCTTCTCTCAGTTGCCCAGAACCAACATTTAGTCCCCTCTGCCCCAAAATCCAACCCCAGGCAAAGCAATGGGAGAGCTTTGTTCTGGTGATGTTTCTGCTAACCGCCCACCTGCCTCCCTCGGGACCCCAGCTCTGCCGAGCTCCTTGCTGCCGTGCTCGGAGCCGGGGGGAACCGGTGCTGCACAATCCCTCTTGAATTCAAACAGGACTGATGCAGATGCTGGTGCTTTGTGCCAGCCATAAGTCTCCAGGTTTGACTGCAACTTTTGGCAAAGAACACATTTCGCAGGAGTTCAGCAACTTGTCTGAGTAACAGTAAATGATCCATGAGATCCAGTGCCCACACACGACTCTGCTGGCCCTCTTCCTTCCCCGTTACTCAAACGCTGCTGCTCCAAACCTCCGCCCAGGCACTGGATTCACACGAAATAAAAGCTCCAGAGTACGAGGTCTGCTCTTGCCCAAAACTCTTCATCAAAATCAGAACTAGCTATAGCAAAAAATGTCGACAGATTAGCCAGTCTGGATTTACCAAGTCAGGGACGTTTCCATCCACCCCTGCTCTTCTCAGCCTAGGCGAGACAAACCAGCAGCCCCCTGTGCTGTTTCCAGCGCGCCAGCACCGTTCGCCCCTCCCTGGAGCTCAGCCACTCGAGCAAGGGGCTCTGCCCAGTTCCTCGGATCAGTAGCTTAAAAATTTCCTGGAACCAATTAATTTGAACTAGTGCCTGTCTCGGGCTGTCTTTGCTCGTAGTCATATTTTCCAGGACTCGGAGGGAGCTGGAGCCACTCCTCCGAGGAGCTCAGTGTTCAGTGTGAGTGAGCAAAGGCTATGGTGGGGAGAGCAGAGAGGCGCTCGCTTGTGTTAGAAAACCTTTCCCTGAGCTTCACATCACGGGAAGTAGGTCTGTCTCTTTGTCAGCGTGTTTCTGTCGGCCTCGTTCGTTATGCAGTCATCTGTTAATAACATGGGGCTGGCACCCAGCCCTGATCTCCACCGCCATGCCGGCACGGTATCCGTTGCAAGCTCGCTATGATCCCCGCCAGCGCTCCCTCTCCCCCGGGGGATGCCAGCGCTGGATGGGACCTTGGTCTGCTTGTATCCGCATTATTAAAAAAGGAAGCAGAAATCCTGTTACAGGCAGGATGCTGGGTTTTATCAGCGACAGATCTGTTATGAAGGACTCTCTGTCGTCCAGTGAGATCTGAGGATGAGCAAGCAAGGACTTCATTTCGGCTAAGCAGATCATCCTCTCTGCCAGTATTTAAGAGACAGGATCATAACTTATGCCTTCACTGGGAAGAATGATTGTCAAACACAATTAGCTCTGCAAATCCTGCTGTTTTCTGGACACGCCCGGGCTTAGTTCTTGACTGACTTAGAGGTGAAGAAATTACAGGGGTCAGTTTCTGGAGCTGGCTGCAGGGACTCAAGAACTCCCTCCATCAAATAGTTCCCCTAATAGAGCCCTACGCACGGAGCATCCGAGGCGCAGAGCTGATAGGGCTGTGGGGCTCCTTCCCACCTTGCTTGACATGCCTTGAGGCAGCAAAACTCCCAGCACTGTTTTTAAAGGAGAGGGAAGAAGGGAGGAGGTGTGAAGGGTTGTAAGTACTTTAAGTGCTACACAGCTAAGTCATTTCATCTACCCGTGCCTGCGTCCCCGTGTGTGTGTGGGGGGTATTTCGACTCTGGTTCCCTTTGTAGGGCACCCCAGGAGCTACTATGAAAAGGACTAGACAAGAACCAGGGTTTTCTATCCCTCGATTCTGCAGTTAAGATCTGATCTGAAGGTCATTGTGAGCACTGAACATATTTCCATAGGCCTTGACAGGAAAGTCAGTGTAGGACCTGGAAAGCTCCCCGCTGTGACCGGTAAGTAGGCAAACGTGAGGCTCCGGTGTTCGCAGCTCAGTTGGGAGGGAGGTACCATATGCGCCAGCTCTGCACAAAACCTCCTTGACTGAGAGCAAAAGGGATGCTAATTCCAGGCACTGGGCTCTGACACACCACTGGTGAACAACCAGAAAAGGTTTAAAGAGAAATGCTGACTAAATGGAGTGACTTGAGCTAGCAGATGTGCTCTTCAGAGGAGCACAGCTCGCTTTTAAACATCTCCCCCATTGAAATGACATTCTCAAGTGGGTTTTGTCCTTTGTGTTTTCTTCAGGATCATCCATGAGGATGGCTTCTCTGGAGAAGACGTGAAGCAGTACAAGCCAGTGGTGTACAGCAACACTATACAGTCACTGGCAGCTATTGTACGTGCCATGGACACCTTGGGCATCGAGTACGGTGATAAGGAACGACGGGTAAGTTCAAAGCCCCGCTGCTCGGGTACGGAGAGCTGAGCACCTGGAGACTCCAGAGCACGAACGGGAGGGTTTGCACAATCTGAATCCCCTGTGGGGGGAAGCTTTACATCACCATTTTTTACATCACCGTTGTGTGCCTATTGCACGTGCAGGGTGTGCCACAGAGGTGCAGGCACAACTGCATATGGCACGCTAAGAAATGTTGCCCAGGAGACCTCGGTGTCACACAGCCACAATCTCTCATGCCCTGGCGGTAGCCACTACTGGTACCTGTAATCGAGATACGGCCTAGACAGAGGCACGAGCAGGCTTGGGGAGGCAGTGAGAGCTCGTGTCCTGTCTCCTGTGTGTGTGCTGGATACACGGGCTGCAAGGAGAAACGTCCCAGGGAGAAGCCTTGCTGCTCTTCAGTCCCTTCCAGCAGCCTGCTAAGATAGCAAAGCTTTCAGGATTCACTTGACTTTTGCGTGGGCTTGACTGGCTTTTACTCACTCACACACACACACACGCACACCCCCCATCTGAGTGTACCCAAACAGCGATTTCAGCTGCAGCTGCAGGGATGTTACCTCAGTGAGGTTTGCATGGACGGGGTCTTCGGCAGCAGCGTTAGCGTGTGTCTTATCAGAACAGCTCTGCTGCCTGGCAGCCTTCTCTTGCCCCACACCTAGGCCAGCCTGTCCTTTTACAGTTGCTGCTCTGTCAGTACTTTAACCAGCTCCCTATTTTTAAACAGCGGCTCCTCTGTGAGCTGCCCCTGCCAGCCTCTGCCTTGTCTCTTTGCATTCCTGGCTCAGACCAAGCCCACACGGAGAAACTCAGAGCTCTAGAGAAGTCACAACCACCCTTTTTACATGCTGCCACCCCAGGGCAAGTAAAACCGCTTGGTTTCACTGGAAATAAAATAAATTCAGGTTAACGACCTGGTAAAGGCAAAGTCCTGCATGCCACTGAGTTTGTCATGACTATTTTTAGGTAGCTATCAAATGACAGATGTATGACATACCCCAAACTCCTTATCTGAGGGTTGATAATAAAAGCATTCGCTAGAAAGGCTGCCAAAATCCTGCCGTGGCGTTACTGTCGGAGGAGGTACCTTACTTCTCCCAGTCACAACGGGGTAGTTTGATTTCCTCGCATCTAGGGATTTTTCCCAGAGGAACTCTAAATCCTGCAGACATTTCCATCCCAAACGTAGAGATGAGACCGTAATGGAGTTCTTGTGAGCGTGCCGAGAACTAATGCTGATGGCTTTCGAACTGAATGCATTAATCTGTTGATTACTCGGTGACTCAGCTCTCAAGGCAACGTATCTTGTCTCAGCTAAAAACCTATGCCCAGGAAAACAGAAACAAATCATTCTCCATGTCTGATAAGTAGTCTGTGGCAGACGGCTTTAAAATATAAAATTTCTTTCTTTTTTTTTTTTCTTTTTAATGCCTGAAGTTCTAATCGAGGAGGGAAACTCGGCAGTGCCTTAGTGCCAGGCCTGGCAAAGTGCGGGGTGTGAAGGGGGAGAGCTGTTATCAGGACTGGCAGGAATGAGAGCTGGCGTACTGGCCTGCACAAAGGGTCGCGTCCGTTCCTGTTCCTCTGAAAAGATGCCAAATGTTCGAGGTTGAAGTGATAACTCAGGCTGGAAAGGAGCTCAGGAGGTGTCTAGCCCAACCTCCTGCTCGAGCAAGGACAGCTCTGGGGTCAAACCAGATTGCTCAGGGCTTTATCCAGTTGGGTCCAAACTCCTCCAAGGCTGGAGACTGCACAGCCTCCTGGGGCAGCCTGGTCCACCGCTCTGCTGTCCTCCTGGTGGGAGGGTTTCTCCTTATGTCCAGGGTGAACCACTCCTGTTTCTTATGCTGTAGGGTGGCAGAGAGCCTGAGCTGCACCTTGCTTCTTGCCAACCTAGTTCCCCCGCAGTCTGTAGTCCAGGAGGAGTGCGTCCTGTGTCAGGCTGACTCTGTACAGACAAACCTGCGACAAACCACTATAAACCAAACAACGGTCTGGAAGTGCTGGTTCGGGGTATCTTCTCCCTTTGTAGAGGGAGTAATATTCCTTCCTTCAGCAGCAGAGAAAGGGGAAAGAAGCCAAGTCTCTCAGGCCATGATCTTGTGCTTGCTCCTTTCTATTAGTCAACCTCCACAGAAAGTTGCTGGTATTGGCATGAAATAGTATTTATTTTAATCTTACAAAGAAGCGGTGGCTTCTGCTGCCCTGCTTTTGTTATTAATGCACAGCTGCTATAAAGAGGGGCCATTAAACAGGCGATTTGTCGAGCATTATGCTACATGCTTCATCCCTTTGCAAGCAAAGCTTTTCTATTTTAAAAGTCATTCCTCAGCCAAGGGTTTCCAACAAATCTTTTAGTGGGGGATTTTCCCCCATTCATCACTTAAGCCCCCAAGAGAAGAGAGCTTGGGAGGGGCGCTGGGGCTGCTCGAGCCTGATTCAGCAGCAGGGAAGGAGGGGGCACAGCCCCAGCACAAGTTCTCCCCAGGGGCTGTTTGGTTATTACAGCTTCCCCCACCCCGACTTCCTGGGAGAGGCATCTGCCCCTGTATCGCTTCCACATGGCACCCTGACAGTGTTGGGAGCAAAAAAAAACCCTCCCGTACTTAATAAATGCGAATGAGATGATTTGTGCTTTTGTTATTGAGGTAAAGTTACCAAATCCTCTCTCGCTGTTCTCCTTTATCTCCTGCCCATAATTGTACCTGCAGTGTTTAGTCTACTCGAAGCGAAAAGACTGGGGGAAGAGTCCAGACTAAACCCCTGAGCTCTTGTCAGGCAAGGGAGATCCATGTAGGAAATGGGAGTTAAAAAGACAAAATAAATCATGAAAAGCAGATGCCTCAAGTCTCACTGACCCTCTCTGCTGGTAAGGATCTGTCCCCAGGTTAAGAGCAAAACAGCGTGCGCGCAGGGTATCACTGACAAACGTGCTCCTTGTGGAGGGGAGCAGGTTTTCTTGCAGCTGTGCCTGGCCCAAGGAAGGTTCATGACCTGCAGGCAGCACCTAGGTCCTTGCTTCATCAAGACCATGTCCTGCCATGGCCCAGTCAGGCTGAAACTCCAGAAAAGCCCTGGAAGTGCTCAAGAGCCTCCAGCTGGCCGGTGGGGCACTGCTCGGTCCTTACCTTTCTAATCAGATTGGCGGGCAGGAGGAGTCAGGCCGTAACGAGTAGCCTCTGCATTAAGCGGTTCTCCAAAGCACCCATGTAGTAATAAAGGAAACTCCTCACTGGTTCCCGCTCCGTGTACCCAGGCAGAGCTCATGGGGAAGGGAAGTTTGGAGCTGGGAACCTAGAAGTCAGGACAAGGGTTTGGGTGTGATCAAGCAGGATGGGCAGGGCAGTGCTGGGTTTCCTTCTCTCCTCCTGAAGAACCAGCAAGTCCAGCTTCAGAGATCCCAACCAGAAGAAGCGTGAGGTCTCTTCCCTGGTGGGTCAATGCTGACCTCAGATGCTGCTTGGAAATGCAGCACCTGCAATTCTGCTTGGGCGAGACGCCAGAGCTGCAGGCTGGGGGCCCTGGGGGTGTCCGCAGCTTGGAGTGGTCCCGGGCTGCAGCGAGCCTGCCCAAGCAAGCGTGCCACCCCGCCAGGCTGGGGAGAAAACGTGAACTCTTGTTGGCATGAACCAGACAGAAGGGGGCTGAAGTTGTTCGGAAATCACTCGACAGAGAATCCCAGTATCTGTGGCGTGGCTCAGAAAGGTGTGTTGGAGGTGGCAGGGTCACAGGTCCAGCGCTTGGGGTGCGGAGCTGGCTGCAAATTGACGTGTTTTCCCAAAAACGTCTCTGCTTCAGCTGAGAAAGGGAAAACTAAAAAGCTGTTGAAGTGGCAGTGGCAG
>NW_010412502.1:74129-86507 GCF_000710305.1 Buceros rhinoceros silvestris | reverse complement strand
CTCTTTCGTAAGACTTGCCTCTGTGTGACTGGCTTTTTCTCCTTGTCAGCTGCAGATATTTGTGGCATTTACTTCGTTTCAGGCAGGTATCTGTTTAGACCAGCTGGCTGCTCCTGCACGTCCCTAATCCAAGCTCTCTGATAAATGCAAAAAAGCTGCTAATAACTTTGGGGGGGAGGGCAGGGGAGGTCAATCAGGCACCGCCGTGCTGGTGGGAAGCCTCCGTTTGCTGACTGGTGGCTAACAGGGTGGTACGGGGGCTGGATGCAGGATTCCTGGGTTTCTGCCACTGCAGTGAGGATACGGCCAGCCCTTGCTGTCTGCTGTCATAAGCAATGGCAGCTTCACCGCGGTGAAGTGGCTGCTTTGTAGAGGAGCAGGATGGAGTGAGAGAAAAGGGAAGATGGACTAAGGGGGGGCATTAGCCACCCCGTTTTTGCCTGTGTCAGCATTTGTCAGCACGTCCAGCCGCAGCTGAAGTCTGCTGGCTTGCTGCATGCCACAGCCACAGCATATATATAACCATTCCTGCGGTACTGGGGCTGATGGGTTCATCAGTTACAGAGCCAGACAAATATTTCAGCCTGCCCTTCGCCGAGGTGTGAAGACCTGCCGCTCTTTTCCATGAGGACCAAAGCCACCTTTCTCACGCAGCTCCCTCTTCATCCTCCATGGTGCATTTCAGTTACCGTCATTCATGGTTTCGAGCGGTGGAGCCAAGTAAAAGGCAGGGCATTTCTGGAGAGGTGGGACACATAAAACAGAAAGGAAAGCGCTTGTTGTTTTCACAGCCCGCCTTGTTGCCGGGGAGATGGTTGGCTCATTCAGGAAAGGCCTGTTGTTGCTGGCTGAGATGGCCAATTTGTGTGAATCATTGCTGCAAAACGAAGGTGCGGGAGAGAGACAGCAAAGACAAGGGAAAGCCTGGAGTAAGCTCTGCCTGCGTGGACATGGTGTGAGGTACACAAGCCCTGCTGCACCAGTTCTGGAGTCCCTCTGACCAAAAGCTGTGCCGTCCACATCCCACTACTGTATTTTCTTCCTTTAGAAATTTCTTGAGCCCCTGAAAATAGAAAATCTTTCTCTAATAAATGATCAGAGTGAAGTAACAGCAGAACATGAAGACAGTTTAACCCTTGCGCCAAGTAAAAGAGCCTGAAACGGGCTCCTCCCGTACCTTTGCTGTTCCTCTTAGGGAGAGCCAAACTCGCTCATCGTCAGGAGAGATCCTAGCTGAGTCAGCTGAGAGCCGGGGACAGACCTTTCTTTGGGAGACCTTGCTTTGCCCCAGCAGCCACAGCACAGCTTGGCTCTGCGCTCCCGCGAAGCTGAAGCCGTGGTCGTGGAGTCAGTAACGGATGATGAGCTTCATCTGGCAAAAAAAGATCACCCCAACACCGTGTCTGGCTGGCTGGAGTCAGGCTGCTAATAAAGACAGCGTTTAGGAGGGCGACAAACTGAGCTGTGTCATGGCTATAAGCACATCATGGCTTGCTCTCAGAGACAGAACTTGGCCTAGAAGAGCCATCCAATTAAATAAGCAGGTTGGAGGCTGCCAGGTCTTCATGGAGAGTTTTACTTAGGCTGAGTTTGTTGGTCTGCCCTCCTTTCTGACTGGGGTAATTACAGAAGAACACTGGTGATTCATTTAGGGCTAAAATGTGATCTTAGCTCTGGCACCGTGCAGATTACAGCTGTTTGTAGGGCAGCAGTAGTGACGGACAACAGAATCTTCTGCAAACGTATCAGCACTTGTGAGCAGGAAGAAATCCTGAGGTTGGGAGGGAGGGAGGGAGGGAGATGATACTGGCTCTGAGGAAAAGGGGAGGGACAGGGACTTAGATGGAAACAGCCCAGAAAATGTAATATTGGTGGAAACAGCTGGGTGCTCTGGGCAGGCGATGGAATTGCACGGGCACGGCTGCACCCAGAGGCAGTATCAGCTCAGCTTTCTTCCTGCAGAAGACTGTCAGTCACTGACAGACCTCTAAAAACCCGAACTTCCCCAGGGTGGCCCAATGTACCCAGTGTTAGTTAAAATTCCTGGAGAATGAAAAGAAAGGCCATGTGAAATGGAGCCAAAAGGAGGCAGGGGAGAGTGGGCGGCAGCCGCGTAGCGAGCTGAGAACGCACGTCGTGTGGAAGGCTGATCTCTGGAAGGTGCCACCTTGCTGAGCGGTTGATGTGCCAGCGTGATGTTTTTCACATTGGTCCTGTTTCAGGATGCTGTCTATGGTGTTGGCATGGCAACGCGTTAATCCTCACTTAAAAGTAAACACTAGGTCTGCTTTTGGGGTTCTCCCAGATGCTGGGAGCCGGGGGCAAATGGGCGGCAGTCAGGGGACAGGGTGAGACAGAAGTTCACCTGATCTTCCAGTCCCTCCACGCAGTCAGAAACCAGTTTCTGAGAAATACGTTTCTAGGGGAAAAAAAGAATGTGATGCGCTTGAGCATCATTTCTAAGTGAGCCAGATGAGAGAAGTGATGCAATCACACCTTAAAATGCCACTGGATCTGCTGCTTTGGTGAGCACTTGGCATCAGCCCGGCACTGTAGATTGGTGACATTTTCCATCCATGCCGCCTTCCCAGATCTGAGATGAACTTTACTGCTAACCACCCTATACCCCCGCTGACCAGAACAGATGCCATCAATTAAAGTTAGCCTTTTAATTGTCTTTTGAAGTAGAACAGAGGAGGGAAAGAGATGGCTTGGGGGATGAACAGTCATCTTGCTCCAGCTTTTCACCACCTAAGGAGGCCTTTAGAGAAGATGGTTCCCGAGTCTTCCCAGAGAGGCACAGTGAGAGGACAAGGTAGTGGGCACTGGTGCCAGGAAAGGGCACTCCAGCTGGGCGTGGGCTTGGGCTTGTAACGCGTTCCCTCTTCTCTCCGTGCCATCAGGAGAATCAGCACCACCTGCCCTGTGGCATTACAAGTGTGGAGGGACAAGAGAGGTCTGAGGACGTTTGTTGTGGGAGGATCAGGGAAAACAGGAAGTACCCAGAAGGTGATTTTTAAGTGATGAGCATTGCCTTCCTCTTCAGCTAGCCGCCAGGAGAGAAGCCTCTCAGATGAGTTCTCCTGCCATTTGCCTGCTCCTGACTGGTAGAAGGCACAACCTCTTCAGGAGCAAGTCCATCTTTAGAGCTGCTTTTTAATTTCTTTTCTAGTGCCTCTGCTTTAAGCTGCCGTTTCAGGCTTGATTTCTGAGTCATGAACAGCACTGGTCTCCCAAAGGATCCTTGAGAAGGATTCTGCCTCCCCTGAACCAGTCCAGCATCCCTGTTCACCTGAGAACATGCAGACCCCATGCCAGAGGGAGGTTAGTCTCCCCTGTTCCTTGCCTGCAAGCTTGCTCTCTTCACTGGGAGAGGGCTGTCGTTTTCCTCCATGAGCTTTATGTGTTTGATACTCATTTTTTGGATGAGGCAGGGAGTATTTTTAGTTTCAAAAGAAAAAAGCCACCAACCCTGTTCCCTTGGAAGAAGGGCTGCCTGCCTTCCCCTGTGAGATTTGTTATTCAAATGCAGCCGCAGTGAGGGCTGCCAGGTTGGTGGTGTGACAGGGAAGCGCTCGGCACGCAGGGCAGAGCGGAGCAGCCACGGGCCTGGGGCATTAGCAGTGAATTAATGAGAGGTGGGGTGCTGCTTTCCATTCCCAGAAGATGCTGGTGGAAGTTGGCTTCTCTGGGAGCCCCCAGAAAGTGCCAGAGCGGGACAACACGAAAGACGAGGTGTTCAAAAATCTTTGGTAGAAGAGCACAGATGGAGCACAGCCCCGAGGAGGTGAACAAATCCCCTGCTGCCAGCCGAGGGGCTTCCTGGCAGCTCCCGGGTCCAGGGTGAGATGCAGGTCAGGCGAGGGCCAGCTCCACCAACATCTGCTCCTTCCTGGAGGACAGCACGGCCCAGCCAAGGCAGATTTCAGCCCGTCCACCGGGGCTTGGCGCAGCCGCTCCCCGCAGAGCGGACAGCAGTGGCCTTGCCCTGGCTAGCACCCGGTGTCTGTGAACACAGTCAGACACTGTTCGTCCTTCTCTAGGACCCTTCTGTCCGTAAAGGGATCGAAGGAGCTGTAAGCCAGACAAAAAATACTTCTAGTTATTCGATGTACTGCGCAACTGAGGCGCTAAGGTTGAACACACACCACGGCAGAGGCTCCAGAGATGCTTATCCATGTTTCTGACTAAAATCTTTCCAGAAAATCACCCCCATGTTTGAGAGTGACGTTCAGGCAGCATCTGCCTGATGCAGGCAGGGCGCTGTCTTCAGGTCCGACTGCAAGTCGCCTCTCCCAGCAGCATCTGCAGAGAACTACAAACTACTCAGCACATTTCAAATACATGCCAGTTATTAAGTGGATTTATTTCCATCTCTTCTGGGAAGCGTTGGGAAGTGCTGCTGAGTCACAGTGCTTACTCACCGGTTTTCGGAGTGCCATTTAAAATATTTGTTTTCTGAATGCCTTCTATAATGTTCCTATTATTTGAATGTCTCCAGCTGTAAAATGAAAACATTTATACAGGGCATCCCTGGCCCAAACAGAGCTCCAGTGTGTAACTCACAGAAAGGCATAAAACAAATCGGGAAGGGACCTCTCCCTTGGCTCTGTCGGTTGATGTTTGTTCGGGGATCGTGGTGAGGGGTGGCACAGTCTTTGCTCTGACAGCACAGGCAGGCTGGGCTTGGGACAGCTTGAGAGGGAGGATGGAGAGCTGGGGCAGCTGCCTCGCTGTCCCCAAGCATGTGGGAGAGGAGGGGTGGGGAACAGACCCCAAAGCAGTTCAGCCCCCCAAGGGACACGACATCAGGTGCTCTTGCAAGAGCACAAAGTCCAAAGGCTGCACCCAGGTGCTCGACTGCCTCGGGCTCTGCAGAGCAGGTTTCGATGTCAGCTCTGGCTGGGAGGCGTGCGGAGACCTCGCTGACAGCCCAGGCCCTTCACGCACTGAGATTAGCCCAGACAGGGGGACAGACTGGGGCGGAGGAGCCATTTCATAGCCCGTGGCTGTGAAATCCCATCCTTCCAAAAGGGAAGTTTTGCTCAGCTGGCGAGGGAAGGAGACAGGTGTTAAACTGTGCTGATGCCCTGCCCAAGCCCCACAGCACCCTGCTCCTCCTGAGGGGAAACGTCCTTCCTAAGTGAGCGGCTGCTCCTCACAGCTCGGGTGGGTCACCGGGGACGGAGCTCCTGCAGCCACCGCGGGGATGGCTGCCTTCCCCCGAGCAGAGGTACAGCAGGATGGTGGTACCTCGAACCCCTCCCTCCTACTGCATCAGTGATGGGGATGGCAGCAGATCTGCCACACGTGAAGACGTTATTACCCAAATACACGTTATACTGAGGCTACTAATCACTGCTGTGTGCATGGGTAATAACTGATTAAAGATACCACACGGGAACTCGTTTAGCAGCTACGATTGCTGCTGTGACATGAGCCTCACCTACCTGAGCAGGGTGTCGGGGCGTCTGGTCGTGCAGCAGGACCGGCCTCACCCGGGGCGCTGGGAGCCCTTCACCCAGGTCAGGATGGCCATGGCAGGAGGCCAGGCTGGAGTTCGCCGTGTTTCATTCAAAGGAAGGGATGAATCAATCTCCAGATGAAGATGAGGAACAGCAAAGCCTCAAGAGCTGCTGTAAAACCGTATCATTTTGCACCGTGGCTGTGTTCAGCCTTGCCTCACCCGGGGCGCTGGGAGCCCTTCACCCAGGTCAGGATGGCCATGGCAGGAGGCCAGGCTGGAGTTCGCCGTGTTTCATTCAAAGGAAGGGATGAATCAATCTCCAGATGAAGATGAGGAACAGCAAAGCCTCAAGAGCTGCTGTAAAACCGTATCATTTTGCACCGTGGCTGTGTTCAGCCTTGTGGTCAAAGACACAGAGAGAAAATGGGCAGGAAAAGAGCCCAGGACATGCGCATCAGCCTGTGCCTGGTTTAGGGGTTCTGATAGAGAGTCGCTGGGGGCCCCAGGTTGCCTCATCCTTTCCCGGCAGAGACCCACATCCGTGGCAGGTCTCCCCGGAATCACTCCAGGGCAGCACAGCACAGCACATCCCTCCACTCAGGAGCCAGAGAAAATCTCACCCACAGGCTGCGAACAAATGTCCTCCTTTCTGCCGTGCCCTTCATTTTGCAGGGCTGTGGGAGTTCCTGGTTTGCAGCATATTCTGTCTGTGTTGATGGCATGACTGTTGCCTGATACTCCTCCCTTGACAAGAAATAATTCCCCTAGGTTGGCTATTTATAATTAAATCCTCATTTTCCTATAGATTGGTTTAAGACTAGATTAAATCCATTGATTGGAGGGGAATTACTGTTGATTTACGCTGAGATGATGGGAATGGAGAATCGGGAGACACATAGAAACAGTTCTACGATAACATGCTCCGTGTGGTTGTCATCCATTTGTGAACCATCTCTCTGCATTTTGAAAGTATCCCTGGGCAGATGTTTGCTCCTTCATGGGAAGGGGCTTTACTGAGCTGATCTTACCTGCAGAATATACCTCACAGATGCTCAGGCAGGTATCTAGGCTGTTGGACCACGTGTGGAATACAACCAGTTATTTCTTCATTAGGCTGACAGCAGACCAGGAGCTAGACTGGCCTCCAGAGAAATCGCTTCCAGTTCAAAGGGGTTTTACAAGGAGGGGTGGAAGGGGGATGTGTTGCACAAGGGAAATGAGCATCCATTAATGAGAGACAGTACAAACAGAGATCCAAAATAGTTCTTCACAGGTTTGGGAAGCAAAAAGGGGCCCATCCTGGTCCCTCCTACCTGCTGGCAGCTGCCGTGCTCCTGAGGAGGAGGCCACCTTCCTCCTGGGGAAGGGCTCAGCGGACACAGCCATGCAGAGAAGCAGAGAGCATTTTCTGAGGCCAGGAGCATGTCTGGCGTGCCAATTCTATCGAGTTTTTATTTAAAATTAGGGGAGCTTTTAGCGTGAGAAAAGGAAGCTTCTCTGACAAGAAAGAGAACCCAGTAGTCACCATCCAGTAAGTCTGAGCTAGTTCTGTAAAGTTAGGCATGGGTTTCTTCCAAGTGAGACCCAGGTCTCATCTCCATTCCTTCCTTCTTCACACCATCCCATTTCTGAACTTCTTTTGTCTTCATTGCAGGGCAAGGTTGGCAACCCAGCCTGGCTGGAGGCACACCGTGACAGCTCTGTGGGTGCCAAAGACGGGGAAATTTAAGGCTGGTTCTTCCTCACCAGCACCTTACTTAGCTCAAGGTCTCAAAGCCGTTTTTCTTTTGGCTTTTATTGTCCTTAATTGCTATTATTGGTACTGTGATCTTCATAAAGCTCTTCTCTTGCCAAGTTCCGCTGTCATATTTATGAGCCAGACAAAGGTTTCTAACGGGTGATGTTCGTGCTGTCCTTGTTCGCATCCCGTGGTTTTAAGCAGACTTTTGTTTAACTACAGCTCCCCTCGGTGCCCGTTGCAGCCAACCCCTCCCGAGGCACGTGGTAAAGCCGGCGCGTTCGAGTTCTGCTTTCCTTCGCTGCTGCGGCAGGCGTGGGCCTTCCCACGCTCTCTTCCACTGGGAAGAGCCTTCACCCGGGAAATGGCATGGGGTTAAACTGCTGTCTGCGGTTGCAGGCTTCTTTACTGAATTTACTCCAGAGGCAAAAGACGTACCAAGGCTGGGAAGACCATATTCAGCACTACGGTGGATCATGAGCCCAGTTCAGGCTGGTCTCGTGATGAATGAGTAGGCAAAAATCTTGATTTCCTCAACTTTCTCTCCAAGAACAAAACCTCAGGGAAGGCCACAGGATGACTTGCAGCAGCACACAAGGCTCTGCAGGGCTCATACGTCGCTGCGGACTAAGTGACGAGCATCGTTGGTGATCCAAGCAAAAAATGTACACGAGCAAAACAATCCCAACCTAAAGCCCTGAGTTGTGTCCCAGGAGGAGGAAGCTTGGCATGAGGACTCTGAGCATTTTCAGCATCGAGGCTCTTGGACCATGAGGTTTCAGAAACCAAGAGGAGCTGGACCCAAACTATTTCACAGTTATAGGCTGTACACACCCTACCAGATGAGCATAAAGCCACCTCTTGGGCTGACAGCCCTTTTCTGGCTCCCCTCTTCCCATCCCTGAGGGAGCTGTAGGGTGCAGAGCCTAGCCCTGCTCAGGCAGTTGCCGCACGCGACGTCCCCCAGCAGCCTGCAACCGCAAACCAGCCACACCACAGCACACAAACATCTCCAATGACCCTTCCCTGGGCACCGCTGCGTGGTAGGGCCGAGGGGCGAGCCATGCCCAGCACGTTCCAAACCAGAAAGCGTGATCAGCTTTTCAGTTTATTTGGAAAAAGAGGAAGGATGATGAGGACAGGGCTGCTAATAATAATCCACTCGGGCAGCAGCTCTGAGCTGCCTTTCCGTCACCAATCATCTGTCCCCTAAAATCCTGGGCCGGCAAGACCCCAGTTCTAGGGTCATGGCGCCTGTCAGGATGCATTTTCAACTTCATTTCTCTGGGCAGATCCAAGAGCACAAAGGGCGGAGGGAGCAGAAGGGCTATTGCGCCGTGTCCTTTTCTCCTTAGCCATCAACTTTGTGAAGAAAGAGTGGGCAGCAAATAAGCAGCACGGGCTCATGGGGAGGGGAGGCCTATCACTCCTCGCCATCGTTATCTGACTTGTCCTGAAATCCTCCAGAGACTGCCAGGAATTAGTTCCAGTGCTAGTGACCCCTCAGGAAGAGAACTGAGCTCAGGCGCCAAGTCCACTGCAAAGCACCAGCTTTCTGCGGGCTAAATTCCAGATGTAAACAGATGCTCTCCCCAGCAGCCCTTACAAACCTTTTCGTGCATCAGGCAGCACCAGCACACCGTGTGGTTATTAGCCCTTTCCCATAAGGAGCTGTAGAGTGTTGCCTGGTATCAGAGAGAATTAGTCCGGCAAGTTCCTTGAGCCAGAAAAATCAGATTTCTCTTCACAGAGATAATGCAGTTCCTGGTCCAGCCTAGGAGTTACTGGTCAGATTGCTACGCTCAACACCACAAAGGAGGTTTAACGGTGCCAGGACAGTTTCCAGGGAACCCTTCGTCCCTATCCCACCCACCAGCACTGACCAGGGTTCTTCTCTCGGCTGTTCTGGCAGGGGGTGATCGTCCTCAGGCTAAAAAGTGGGCAGGGGCGATGCTGACTTTCCTCTATTTCTTCCTCGCTGAACCGTGTCTGGTTCCTCTGGGGCAGGAGCTGGGGGAAGTATTGGTGCTTCCTCCCAAGGCAAGTGGCAGGATTCAGGCGAGTTTCACTCAGGCACCCTCTGCAGATGGCCCCTGAGTCCGGGCACGCCACAGGGAGACACTGACTTCATTTCTGTCTCCTCGCAGTTGGCCGGGAGGGGGAGGCTGCTAATGAAGAGCGCCCAAGAATGCTTGCAGTAAAGGTGTTAGCTCCAAGAGATAAAACTCTTCCAAAGCCACAAAGACCAAGCCCTTGGCCTCTGTGGTGGGTTACCATAACCCTGGTTTTGAACCAGACATCAGGACGTTGCGTGAAACCGTTAGCCAAACTGCCAGCACCTTGGTGTGTGCGCACACAGAATTACAGCTGTAAATCCAGGGCATTGCAAGCAGCGCCTGGCGCCTAAACCCGGCTGGATGTAGGCTCGGAGCGGTCAGAAGTAAAGCGCTCGATGAGCAGAAGGAGAGGAGATCCCATTTCACGTGCAGGATCACCAGCAAAGCTTCTGAGGTGGCTGTTTTCAGCTCTTACAGGCAGGAGAGGGGCAGTAGGTTCTAGCAGAGTGCTAAATAGGATTGCAAGGAGTGGGGTGATAAAAGTAGCATCTGTGTAACTGTAAAAGGTTGTTCTAAAGGTCAGATCTGCGTGTACTCTCCCAGCTCCGTGGAGAGCTATTCCTTTCATCCACAAGTTGAGCTTTGGACTAGGACAGGCTGAAATCAACAGGGCTAAAGCTGTTCATCCATTATCGCTGGCAATGGCTTCTCTCCAAAAGCAGGCTCTGCCTCTGCAGATCCGACACACAGCGTGGCAGAGACCAGCCCGAGAGGGCAGATGGCTCACATGGACCATCCTCACCACCAAGTCTTCATCCCCAGCCTTCAAAATGCCGCAGTGCCCCTCTGCGGAGAGACAGCGATGCCGTGGTGCTCCCTGCCAACACACCCTGAGCACACGCCTCCTGGGCAGCACCTCCGGGAAGGCAGGGGCAGAAGCCAGGAGCCTTGCTGGTTGTCTGCAGACACTGCCCAGGAGTGGTGATCTGGGGTTAGGCTTCCTTTTCCACCCCCTAAGGTGAGACGTCAGGAAAGGAACCCTGTCAGTTCTGACTGTATGTTTTTTCTCTCTCATGCAAGTCAAAACGCAAGGGCCCTGCAGCCCCGATGGCCCGGACAGACAGACTGACAGACTGCACAGAGGGGGCAGACGAGGCTTGGATGGTTTTGCCACCTGAGTTCCTGGGGGTAACACAGCCCTGCTCTTCCCTTGTTTTTGTTGATGTCCTTCTGTTGCCATGGCCACAAGGTGCTTTAATTGGCGAATAAGAAACAAAATTAAAAGCGAGACAGTTTATTAAACGTCAAACCAAGTCGGTGTGTCTCTCAGAAACTCCCGCAGGGCACCGAGACGGGAACGCGATGACTCTTTGGCGTTTATTCAGGAGCAGGACTCCTCCAGCACACAGGCAGCAGTGCTGGAGGGGAAGGGGACACTTCCTCTGGGCCTGTACGTTGCCGTCATCTCCAGAGGAGCCATCCTGCCTTCTTCACACAGCAGTCAGGAGATGCTGGAGCCAGCCGGGCCCTGAGAGACCTGTCTCAGCAGAGCCATTCCTATGTCCACGTGTACGTGGAGGAAGGCAGATGTATTTGCAGGCTACCCTAGACCTGAGCAGCCTACACAGTGAGGTCCTGCTGCTGCCACCCTCCACATGCCCTAGAGGGAAAGTCCTCAAGCAGGTGGGGGAGCCGTGCCCATTACAGAGCATCTGGTCCAGGAGCTCTCTGGGGCAGTGACCCTATCTGCTAGGGTAGGAGATGATCTCTCAGTGAAAGCAGCTCACCTTCAACCCAAAACTTCAAAAACGTGGCCAGTGACCCCTTAGTCTGTGCCCAGAAGAAAACATAAGCTGAAAGACAGAACTCTTGCCTGTGGATCTAGAGAAACTCATCTTTGCTGTCCTGGGAAAGAGCCGTCCAGCATTTGAGGCAGGAGGACCTTACAGTGCGCTAGTTTCTGGTGAGACACCCGATCCTATAAGGCTCTTTTTGCATCATCAAGAAGCAACTTTTTGTTGGTCTATCCAGCTGTCCTATTTGTAGCCAGCTTATATCTTACAAAATGTGTAGAATTCACAGCGCTTTCTAATTGATGGTGGCACTACAATCCTGTTTCACACCACTCTAATTTGCTCCATCACAGTGTTCTGGAGTTTTATATTAACTCTGTCATGCAGGGAGAACTCAAGGGTCTGAAGCCAGCAATTATATGCCACTTGGATTCGTACATAAAGCTGGTGTGAGTTCACACAGCAACATCCCATTGTGACGTCTGAAAACCTCGGGTTAAAAGACCCTATTAAAGGCCTGTCCAAGGACAGGGGTCACTTAGCCCAAAGCATGGCAGCTCAGCGCAAGCTTGCTGGGCTGGAAAAGGTTTTGCAATCCCAGTCGCTTCTGACCTTTCCAAAAGGACTGAATTTTCAGGAGCCCATATTTGGTAGATCTCCAGAGCAATCTACAGCTGCGTTTGTGGCTGACATTCAAAGCTCTAAAATTGGAAACGGGCCTTCGCCACTTGAACCTGAAGATCACTCGTTGTAGAGGGAAAGTTCTCAGGAGCAACTGGGCTGCTGTGGTTAAGGAGTCGTGACTGGGTTAGCACAGGGCAGGGTTAGACCTCACGTGGGCACATGCGGTTGCAGAAGAGGTGTGGGCTGAGTCTGTGTGTTGCCAGCAGGGCATGCACACAACTGCTCACCTTGCTTGTGCACATCAGATACGGCTTTGGCTCGTTAGGAGACTCCGCAGTAGGTGTGAACACACCAAAGGTTGTCTACACGCAGTGGCAAAATGAGCCATAGAAGGTTTTCCCATGCGTGTTTTAACCCGGGACCTCTGGTATGCTCTTTCCAAGTGTTTATTAATTAAAAAAAAAGAAGCAAACACACTTCCGTGGTATTCACAGAGTGGAGAAGCACGGTAAGGCTGCAGAGGCCCTGTGATATTTTCAGGGAGCTGTTCTCAGCTATCTCTTTAGCTCAAGAGCTCCAATTTGGGAAAAACAACAGGTTCTAAAAGTGCTCTGTATCTGCCTTTGCCTCCACCTCCGTCTTAGAGACTGAAACCTTTGAAATCCTGCAGAGGTGTGTTAACACGGCAGAATTGGCTTC
>NW_010412502.1:65878-73999 GCF_000710305.1 Buceros rhinoceros silvestris | reverse complement strand
CGGCCTTCCCTGTGGCGGTGAAAGCGGCCAGGGGATCGTCTCTTCCTCTCCCCACTCTTCCTCTCCAGCCACGAGCATCCCGGCACGGAGGGCAGATCCTCAGCCAGTGCCCATCCAGCTCTGCTGAAGTCAGCCTGGCCCCGAGGCTTGTTTTGCTATTTTACAGCAGAACAAACAGAGCAACATTTCATAATGTCCTAATGAGGCACGCTGAAGAATGCCCAGGAGACAGAGACAATATCAGTGTTCCTTGGCACGGGGAGAGAATCAAAGGCATTTGTTTGTTATCTGAATTGTCCATCTCTGTTCCTGTCAGTGGTGGGCAGACATTTTTATAGTGTGGGTTCCTGGAAATACTCAGATGTCACTGCTAGTGCGTTCTACGAGCACTGTGTATTTTCAGATGTACCTATAAAAACTGAGACTGAAGCAAGGAAAAATATTGCAAGCCGGTATTAAGCTTTGTGCTCTGTATGGCCCCAAAACACCTAACACTTGGGGACCCGTTCTTCTTCCCATTGAATGGAAATGACATCGGTCACTTGAGAAAGTCCTAGTGAGAGAAGAGTTTTTGCCCACTGAATTACCCAGGGAGGAGCCCAGCAGAGATAGAACTGAAAAGACACCAGCTACTTCTGGCCAGGGCATTCAGGGAACGCCATCTGTCTTGGAAGAGGGAGCCTTTGGGAGCAACTGGTCTTGATCTCTGCTTGTTATGGCAGAGTGATAACCAGTGCCGTGAAGAGACATCACTACAGCCACGCTCATCCCGATGCAGTACAGTATCACGAGCGCCGGGTCTGTGGGTGTCCCGGTATCAGCCCCTTCCCGGGTGCCAGCAGGCTCCCAGGCCGATGGCGGAGGCCAGCTCTGGGTGCTGTCTTCGCCCCCTCACCTGCAGGAGATGCAGCGGTACCTCTGCGTCGTGACAGCTGCTGAAGTCTCACCTACAATCCTGACGGTGCCTTCAGAGAACGCGCTGTTCACTCTGTCAAGCTCGCTGCTTTTTTAAAAGTTTTGACACTTGTCAAAGATCTTCCTCTCCTCTAGTCTTGGTGATGGGGAGATGTATCCTGAGGGCAAAAACACCCGTATCAAAAAATGTTTGGAGTCTGGCTCAGGCTTGTGCTGGGACGGAGACTAGGGCTGGAATTACGTGCTGGGAGGAGCTGACAGTGGGTGCCCTCAGATGAGTCACTTGAGGTTTGGGCTCAGAAGCCTCTGGAGATGAGCCCCTCAAGAAAGCACCAGAGACTCACCGGGCTCCATCTCCTCGCCCATGCTGGCCAAGGGGCATGTGCCAGCCTGGCGTAGCTGCAGCTACAGCTGGTAATGGGAGGGTTTGCTGCCGGGCAGGTGTCAGAGGAGATGTGCTGCAGGATGTGCACGTCCAGGTAGGCTGGTCGGAGGGAGGAGGAGAACCCAGCGAAGACGAGCTGAGGTGACCTATACCCCAGGATGACTGCAGACGTCCTCTTAAAGCCCTGGCCAGTAACGGCTGCTCTGTTACTAGCAGGCCGGGCAACTGGAAGCCATTGGCCATCTCCTGCAGAAAGTGTTTCCGAGGGAAGCCACAGTGTTCTGCTAAGGCTGACCTTGACAGAGATGTCTCCATTCTCTGCTGGAACTGGGAAGCAAGTGTGTTAATAAACTCACTGCCAAGCAGCTTAATGCTCTTCCGCACACTCTCCTCACGCTGGAAGCCCAGTTAAGCATATGAGAACAAGGAATTTTTTGCTTCTTGAACAACATTTCTTTCTGAATGGCACTATTTAAAAAATTAAATAGCCCCCACCGCCCCCTCCCTCACCCCTCCACCCCAAAGCCAAACCGATCTCTGTTGGTCAGATATGCTCATGGTTACAAAGCTGTCTCGTCCGCTAGGACTGTACTCACCCACCCAGGACTCTACCAGCCATCCAGCTTGTAAAAACAAACACTCTCCTGTTATTTTGAGGACACACAGGCTGCTCCACAAGATCAGCTCGTGCCCACTATTTCAGAATGCCTCTGCGAGAGATGGAAAAAAGGAGCAGAGTGGTTAAAAAAAGCGATTCAGACATTAACAATGTCATGGCAACAGCAAATTAGAGCCTCCAAAGCAGCGCTCAGCTCAGGGAAGGTTTCGGGAGTCACTGCGCCGCAGGACTGGGTGGAACAGTCAGCACATCAAAGAGGTCCCCAAATGTTGTTGGTATTTGTGATAATGACGCCAAGCCGGCTGCTATTTATGTATATTTTTGCCTAATCATTGATTTTTTTTTTCCCCTGCAAAAGATTTTCAGATAGAACTCTTGTCAGGTAGGCGCGGGTCTGCTGTGATTCTTGGGGAACTTTGGCGGTTGCAAGCGTCATCATAAGCGTCATCACCTTTTGCTCATGTGGAAAACTACTGTTGTAGCAAAAATTGGTAGAAGGAGAAATTGAGCATTTGGGGAAAAGTTCCCCAGCGAGAGATTTTATCTGTTGAGTTAGGTGATGTAACACGAGGTGACAGGCTGACCCGTAACCACGGTGTGCAATCTCAAGCTCCGTGTTTTTACCTAACGCTGCGGATGTGAACGAGCAGACAATAAACCTCCTCTGCTGTTTCCTTCCCCTCACCACCCTATAGCTTCTCTTCGAGGTTTTTCAGGCTTTTTCTTCCCACTGAAGTTGATCATGTCAAGCTGTCCAAGCACCCAGTGGCCATTCCCACCTCCCATACGCTTTGCTTGCCTGATCTTTACTCCAGGATTCACTCTAGCGCTTAGTCTCTTGATGCTATTAGCTACCCATGGCTGATACCAGTAATGAGTTGGGATCAGGGGGAAAAAAAAGAACTGCATTGCGAAAAATATCTTCTAGTTTTAATTTGGGCTTATGCCAGGCTGGCAGGGAGAGAAAAACTCCAGCAGAGTATGTTCAATACACTAGAGAAGAGTCAGAACTTCATTTTTATTTGTCTTGTGTTTGCACCCTTCATTCTGCCATTTGTCCTCCGCGCCTCACAACATCTACCCTCCCCGTTGCCTTTGCTGTGCTGGCTTGGGAACTTGAAACGAGATTTGAAACACCTTTCTGTCCATGTAAGTGGTCTCTCGTGGAGCACCCCGTGCTGGTGGTCTGCGGGGTCGCTGCTAACATTCTCAGACTCATCTGCCTGCTATGGAATGGGGAAGTCTCCGAGGCTGGTGCAACATCTGCCCGTTCGATTGCCGCATCCTGCGATTCTCCTGCCTTTGAAGATGCCGCCTGTCTTTTAGCTGAGTCTCTACTTCCCATCACTCCTCTAAACTCCTTGAAGTTCTTTCTCACAATGCTGGAATCTTCTGGTTTTGAACTTGACCTTAAAGTGGAATTTTATATAGTGCTTACACACACCCACCCTGAGTCATGGGGACCGGGTCAGTCTGGAGCTCTGAGCTTTCCCAGTGTGTCTCAGACCAAGTTCACCCTCCCAGTGACTCAGTACCAACAAGCCTTCAAGCCGTGCGCCGTTAAAACACGGGCATTGGGAAAAGAGCAGCCCAGCAGACGTCGAAAGCTACAAGCGTTTATGGTTTGCCGGTGGGAACTCCTGGTGCCTGGATCCAAACCCAGTGTCCTCGGTGCCGCTGGAGGGGCTGGGCAGCACTCAGGGTTTGAACCCAGCTGTACCAGAGCTGCCGCTGAGCAAGGGGGGAGGCTTTTAGTGGTTGGTGCAATTAAGCTGAAGTCAGAGAACAAGGGCTTTCAGACTGCCACAGCGCCTTAACTCAGGGCACGGTCGGTTCGAACTCGGCTGGTTCTTACGTGTTAGCTCTTACCACTCTGAGCAGCGTCGTGGGGCTGTCTGGCGGAGGGGGGTTTGGGCTGCATCTGGCCAGGGGGTTGCTGAACAGCCTTAGGGTGGCAAGACAGCTTCATGTTTCCGGCAGGCAGACGAGCGGGGGAATTGCACATACACTCAGCAAGATCTGAATAGTGGAACTGAGAGCCAAAAGTAGCTGTGAGGAGAAATAAAAGGTGTTCAGGAGTCAAAGGCGGAGGAGTTCCCAAGGGTCCAGCCTCCGGTTTATGGTACAATTTGCCATTTTCCTCTTCTTTTAGGAACCTTAAAAAAAGCAGTACTAGGGCTTAGGTTTCACACTTCTTGGGTTTCCCTCTCCTCCCCGTCTGAGCTCCTGACTGCTCGCAGTCACAGGAGACCAGAAGTGCCTCCTACATTGCTGCAACGCCCAAGCAGTTGAGCCAGAGCCCAGAAAAGCCTTTATTTCTTGTGAAGGCGATAGAGCTTATTTGTCCCTCAAAGAAAAGTGGCTAAAATGCAGTTTCCTAGTCTCAAAGCCATGCCCCGTGTCCCATCCTGCTTTGGGAGAGGACCCAAAGCTGCCTCCAGACCAACAGCTGGCTGGAGAAGAGCAGTCAGGGTGCAGCAGAAGTGGCTGGGGACAGACGGCTTGGAGCAATTGGGCAGTTTTTCCTCTCCACATTTAGAGAGTTGAGTATTCTGGAGGATCTGTTGCTTTCAGGTAGGGACTCAAAGGGTTAGAAGAGAAGGCTGCCAGTGGAGGGGAAGAGAGAAGACATCAGCTGTATCCCTCCAGCTTTTAACTTGGTTGCGTGTCAGCGGCTCCATCTTGAAGAGAATCTCTGCTGTCGGGAGCTCCAGAGCCCCTCCATACTCCGCTAAACTCCCGCTATTGCCTGTCAGAAGCCCCTTAAACAGATATCGTGACAGAAGCCCTAATTGCTTCATTTGATCATGATTTACCCTCCCGAGTACACAGAGCCCTTGAGCTGTCCAAGACAGCAAGAGGAAGGTGTGTCTGGAGCTTCCCCTGACATCTGCTCGGCTTCCAGCATCCTGCACTCCTCAGTCCCCCAGAGCAAAAGCCCTTCTGGTGCACCAGCCTCTCCGTTTACGTGGCCCTGCTAACCACCATCAGCGGATGAGTAGTACTGGCTGTGCAATCACCTGGTGAAGAGTTCCCCAATAAGGCTGGACCCAAAATATTTGGCAGAGCAAGTCTAGGCTGAGCGTAGCTGTAGCTGTGACTGGTTGTGTGCTCAGGGACTGCTCCGCAGCCCGCCCGGCTCTGATGTACGCTCGCCCACAGACACGGTTCCTAAATCCCATACCTCCCCGTCCAACTTGCTTGTGCTGGTACAGGAGATACCTGTCGGTTTTGTTAATCCTGCAGGGTGCTGGAAAGTGGGTTTTGTGCTTTGTTTTCAAGCGTGTGTTTGCATGAGGCTCAGGCTGCCTTTGTTCCTGGGGGTGTGTGCCCCCAGGAGAGGCACCCAGGAGTGCTCCCCTGTGTCTGTGCTACCCGGTAACTTAGGAGGGTTCGTCTTTATCAGCTCCCCAGGAATGTGTGAGGAATGAAGGCAGCTCAGGCCATCGCAGCGCTATGTTCCCCTGACATTTTCTTGGAAGAGCATGGTTGCTGTGTGAACTGCACGGGGGAGGAGCTGGCTCTGGGTGCAGACACATCCCTGGTGCTGCCCGGGGTGCGATGTTACACATATCACTCTGGAAAGTAATGTGCCTTTGGGAGCACCCTTTCCCTCCATCAATTCTACATCATTGCCTCCAAACCACCTACTTCTCCATAGCTTTCACCTACCTTTTGAAACTTGCTCTCGGGCTAGACTTCCATCAGCGCTTTTGAGAAGAAGGAGCTGCCAACCTCGCTGTCACCCCACATATGTCTCAGAGCTACACAACCATCCCTTCCCTCCCACGATGCCTGGTACCGGCAGTGGCCAGGGGATCTGAGCAGCCCAAGAGCCTAACACCTTGGCTCTCATCCTTTGAGGATGCTGTGGATTGTTAGAGCACTATAGAGCCCCTTCACTTTGCCCAGCTCACCCCTGAAATGCAGCAGATGGAGAAGGCATGAGGAAAGGGGAACATGTAGCTGATGGTATGTAGCATCACCAAAGCAATGCTGAAAGGCAAAGCCAGGGACTAGCTCCTACCCCCACAGCAAAACCACGCGGGTGCTGCATTTGGTTCTTCACCATCGGGGCAGGACTACCTGAGGTATGTCTCCCTACTTGGGCAGGAGCTGCCCGATGGATCGATTAGCACACAATTCCTGGTCTTCTTAGCACAAGGAGCTATTACTACGCAATTACCTGTAGGTTTGTGGGTCTGCAGACAAACATCCACAGCTCTGTAACCCTTTAACCTTGACGTAGCAGTTGTGTGTAGGGTGGAAATGACCACGCAGGCCAGTGGTGGCAAGTGGCACTTGCAGCTGGAGGTAGCCAGTCTCTTGGTCTTCTGTCACTCTTCAGGGATAAGCTTCCCTTCATCTTGCTGTCTGACACAAACACACTCCGAGTGATGGACAGGAAACTGATATTTTTGGACATTTTAATCACCAAAACAAATCAGAGCCATTTTTTTTCCTGCACATGCAAGCAAATGAATTTCAGAACAACTCCCCTTCCCCTAGACGGTAGGAGCTGAGCTAATGCCAGCCCGTGCCCTCTAGCCGATTTTATTTATTGCCCTGGAAGTAATTTTCTGTCTAAAAATGCAGCTTTCTCTAAATCCCACAGTTTTCAGGGAAAGTGGTTCTGCTGGAATTTTTGACAGTGAAAAGCTGAACGGAACAGTTTGAATATCTTAATTTTTGCTACATAGCAATAGCAATGCTCAGCTGATAAGAGGAAGATTAAAATTAAAGGAAAAAATTTAAAGAGAATATTTAGTCATTATTCTAATGTAAACATTTGATACTGCCTAAGTGAGAAAACTTTGTGCTATTGAAAGGCGGCATGGAGAGAACCACCTGCCAAAATCTGTTGACACATTTGTTTTGCAAAAATCAGCGTAACTTCTTGTCATGGCACAGAGGAGAAACCCCAGCATCCAGCTGGCTCGGACGGACACGGGATTGGCAAAGCCGAATAGACATTGTGTCAAAAAAGAAAAAAGAAGCCTGAATTATCATGAACATCATCTCCCCCTCTGCACCTAAACTGAGGAGAGTGATGAGTGATCACCTTCTCCGCAAGCGCTGACTACAGTTCCTTGAGGAGGCTGGTGGCACCTTAGCCCGGCACCCGAGTAGGCGGTGTGAAACCAGCCCCTGCTCCCCTCCTCTGCAGGGGAGAGGCCTGGACGCAGTTTGCGGTTGGCGCCGCGTGCTTCTCCCAGGAAAGCAGATCCTTCATCTGGCACCTGAGCCTCTCGGAGCGGGCTGCAGGCATGCTTCCTACCCAGCATCTGTCTCCCAGCCCCGTGGGTGGGCACGCTCCAGCCTTCATCTCACACATCCCTCTTGCCTGGGCTTGGTGGAAGGAAGTATCGCACAGAGCCAAGAGGAGCGGGCTCGTGGTCTCTGCCTCTCCTCTCTTGTATGTTAATGCAAACTGGAGGGATCTCACCAAAGCCACTGGAGGTGCCAGCTGTGAGAGAGAGGAGACAGGACCACCCCATCCGTATACTTTTCAGGGCTGGAGCTGTTCACCTTCAGTTAGAGAGATGGGGAAGGTGGGAAGTGTCGGTGAAGAGACAAGAAACAGACTTGGGAGGAAAGAGAGACTAACTAAACGAGGACCGAAAGCAGCCAGTTATTGTACTTCTGGAAACGCTTCTCAGCTTGAAAGCATCTGAACTACGGGAAAAACTGCGCGTTGCTGTCATGGTCCCAGGAGAGATGGGCAAAGTTCTTCAAGTATGGGAACTTGAGAGAAACGCAGTCATCTGTTACGGCTAGGAGGCCTCTGTTTTATTTTATTTTTAATTAAAAGGATGTTTTGAATTTTTCCCGCTAGCTGTTCCATTTCATCCTCTGATCTAGTCAGAGCTTCTGAGAAGGAGACCTGGAGGAGACTCCATGGGAAAACCCTAATGAATCCCTGAAATAAAGCTCTCTGCCAGAGTCGTGGGACAAACGCGGCACACGGGGACTTCAGCGCAGTGGGGACGCAACCCGTGGGGCATGCGGCATCTCTGCAATGGGCAAGCTACTCCTCTCTCTCTACTTGGATACTTGGAAGATACCCCGAGTGTGTCTTCCAGGAGGGGAAAACCTGGCATTTCTCTTGTGTGTGAAGTGCCGTCTGGTCGGCGGGGCCCGCTGGGAGCAGCGCGCCTGTGCTGAGACGTCAGTAGCTTTCCGCTTCAGCTCAGCGAACACG
>NW_010412502.1:58278-65733 GCF_000710305.1 Buceros rhinoceros silvestris | reverse complement strand
CGGAAGAGCTCTGCGATTTCAGCCGCTTCCTTTGACGATATAAATAATGGGGTCTATTCTTAGCTCTACAGCAATATATTCAAATCTTTATCAAAATTCTGCTGAATTTTTCAGGTCAGATGTTTGGGCTTCCAGAGGCTGCTCCTTAGCCCATGCATGGCATTGTTCCAAAAATTCAATTATCAGCCCAATTACCGATTTTTCTAAAATTTACAGAGAAAACATTAGTTTGATTAAGTGCAAATTCACCAACAAGACCAAAATTCCATGGTGTTTTTAATAGCTTTGCCATGGTGCAACACATGAGGAGTACCTGACTGTGAAAACCTGTTGTCAAAAATCAAAGCTCTCAACACTGAGCAGTGAAAGACGTGTTTCACTCATCATAAAAATGAGTCCGTGCTGCTCTAGTGCGAGGTGGTGTCAAAGGTGCCTGTCCAGCAGCAGCACTGGGAGTGAGAGCTTCACATTAATTATACATGGAGCCAAACTTTCGGTGGAAACAAGGTGGGGTCCTAACCTTTGGTGTTACAAGGTACTCAACAGCATCACAAGGAGGAGCGAAGCAACAGGAAAATAGCCACTACTCCTCTGGAGCTGGATCAACAGCGAAATGGTATGGCACTGGCACCCCGTGGTAACCCAAGAGACCCCGGCTGCACCAGGCATCGGTCTGCCATGCCTCGTGCTGGAACCAGGAGACTGTTATCCATTGCGGCTGTCTCCTGCACCTGGAAGACACTTTTCCAGGCTATAAAGGTTTATTCCTTCTGCACTATGACCCCAACTCATCATGGGCAGAAAAACATCTGCCTAACTACGCCCTCGCAGAAATCGGACTTGAAATACAACACTTGCGCGGGCAGGTCGTTTGCTTCAGGTGCTGGTTCACAAGCGTGGGAAGAAGGTGCCGTGCCCGTGCAAGGTCTCTCTTGGGACCTTGTGAGTCCTTGCAGTACCCTGAACTATGTTTCTTAACAGGATGGAGAGCGAGGATTTGGGTGCTTTCATGTACCGATGACACCAAAGTGTTTAGAGAAAGTAGGGCATTTCCTAAAGGGGGTTTGAACTGCTTGGGTTTGGTAAGAGACATTAACGTCAGGGGATCGCACATCCCTCCCAGCCGTGAAGCTCTTTCCATTCGCGCTGTGGCAATCAGTGTCTGGGCACAGGAGCTGTCATTCCCCCTACTTACCGCACTCCCACATCATCACTCCATCTTCCAGCGTGACACCGAGGGGTGCAGAGATGCCTTTTAACCTTCAGCCCCCATCAAATCAGAATTTCCTGACGGAACGCACTAATGCATAAAGCGCGGGCACTTAGTGCGCTCCCGCCTCCTCATGTGGAGGGGTTAATGAGTGCAACGAATGGTGTCGTGGCAGGGCCAGATTCCTTTGAAAAGCTCCTCTCCCCTTCCAGAGCCGATGGGTTCATCTTTCTTAAGTAAACACACTTCAGAAATCTTTTGGAGTGTAAATAAGTCAGGGCAGCAGCAAGAAAGCAATTGCCAGTGAATAATTTGTCGAGCTCTTGCAGCTGGCCCGTCCTCCTGGGGCCAGACCTGCTGGTTGGCAATGCCCTGTTTATACCTTGATGATCTCTCCTTCATTTAAAGAGGTTTCCATGCTCCCCACTCGGTTTTTTCCTCTGCCCTCCCTCTGCTTTTTTGAGCTGTAATAGCCCGGCCTCTGTTGACTGTGAGTGCTTCAAACAATAACCTTCTGAATGATTTAGCAATGCAGCTCCTCCAGTAACAGGTTCCTCTTGGATGAAATACGTTCATATTTATGTAGGACAGAGGTTTTGGAATGCTATTAAATTTACATGGTGAGCTGGCAGAGCAGCCATCTTCATCCGATACGGAGAAAGGGAAAAACAGCCTCTTAGAGCAGCAGGGAATATTTACGAGCCCCGAAGAATCCTGCCAGGGTTCACTTCCCCAGCTGGGGGATGAAGACAGTTAACGTTCAAATGGAAAAGCTTATTCAGCTGGCTGGCCTGGAGGGGTGGGATGGAGAGTTTGGGGAGGTAGGTTTTGCACAGCATTTTCTTCACTTGTTTGACAAGCCCCGAATGTCGGAGGGGGGGGTTGTGCAGCATCTTAGAGGAACGGAGAAGGAAGAAGAAGAAAAAAAACTTGCTGAGGTGTGGTGAGGGTGGGTAGAGAGATCACACCACACAAACTCTGGTTTGGGGATGGGTGGGCAGGTGAAAGTGGCACGAGGAAAGGTGAGGAGACAGGAATTAGCGCTCCCGTGGGGAAGCAAAGCTCGGCCCAGAGCACAGAAGTCGGGCAGAGAAGGGGCTCAGCACCTGGCACCACAGCGCAGGAAGGTGCTCGCTGCAGAACGCGATGCCTTAGGAGTTTGTAATCCCTGACCCAGCAACGTGCGAGGCTTGCAGATGGATTTGGAAGGCCAGACTCACCAGACCCATGACAATAAACAGTGACTGGGTTGGCACCACACTGCCCACTGTAGATGGTCACCCCTTCAGCTGAGACTCTAGAGGAAGGAGGCAGACTCCTCTCTTGGGGCTTCAGCGGGGCATGAGCTGCAGATGCAGCCAGACGTTTCCTAGTGCGGCCAGAGAGCAGAAGAGCTTTGTGTGGAGCTATGGAACGAACTGAAACACCGGGGGCGTGGGACCACTGCAGTGCAGGGATGGTGGGCAGTGATAGAGGGAACATGGGCCCACAAGTGGCACGTCCCCACTCTACCTCCCTTTGCAGGGCTGGGAGCAGAGCGGCTGGAAAGCTCTTGTGCCACCTCTACATCACGGCAGGACACGACTGTCAAAGACGTGGTGCTGTAGAGGGGTTCCCCATCGGGTAACCATGAGAGCAGGCTCAGCACGAGAAGCTGGAGGTCCCGCAGGAGCCTCCTCTGCCTCCTCTGTGACATGGCACCAGTGCTGACAACCTCCAGCCCCATGTGTAATGGCTGTGTCTGGGACCGGGGGAGGGCTGTGCTGCCCTCCCGCCCCATGACACCATTCCCTGGCACTGGGCACTGGCAAACCAGCTACACTGCCAGCCTGGTACCAGCTGGTCTCCTCCAGTGTCTTGGGCCAAGCGAGGATCATTGCACGCAGGTCACTCAGACAGGGGTTCAGCAAGGAACCCCTGGAGGAGGGATGCAGGGCCATGGAGCACACAGCATCCTTCCCCAACTCCGGGCTGGCCTACTTTTGCCTTCGGTGTGAGGGGCCCAGTGTTGGCAGGAGAGATGCAACCCCGAGCGGCTGAGCACCTTTGAAGGGCCTGAGAGCAGAGAGACATTTACAGCAGTGCCATGGCCAACCTCCAAAGCGTGCAGATTACTTTTTTGCCTCCTTAAATATTCTTTGCGGTGTCCATGAGCTCTAGCAACGCCGAAAGCGCTGGAGCAGCTCCAGCTGAAACAGATAACTTGGTGTTATTCATTTGGCAAAGCAACAGTTCCCCTCCCATCCTAAACCGTTACACACGGTAGCGGGCTGTCCCACAGCCCCCACGCTCAGCCCCAGCAGCAGCTGCCTCCCAGCCCCAGTGGTGGCTCCGTGGTGAAGAAGCAGTTTGCCCCAACTTGGAAGTACTACGGAACCATACAATCTCTTTACTAAGCTCACTGGGCTGTAGGTGGCAAATAACTTCAGCAATTCCCAAATGGCTGCAAAATGTAGCGGCTGCAGAGGCAAATTAGTCATTTTATGCTCTAAATACTTAATGTCAGTGCTAAAAATGAAGAGGTGGAAGAATGTCCTGGAGAAGCGGATCGGGATGCAGCTGAAAACAAGCCCCATCCTCACCCGGTGTAAATGGGTGCGGGGCAGCAGCAGATGCCGCTTTACACCCACAGCCCAGTGCTAACTGGGCAGCGTGACGGGAGAACGACCTGCACGATGGTGAAAACCATTATGCTGGAAACCAACAGGCTCCTCTCATTTCTGACCCAACAGGGTTTGAAACAGAGGCAAAAAAGATGACTTCAAACGTGCTGCCCGCCGCGGGGCCGAGGGCGGTGAAAGGCACAGCGTGAGGCTTTTCTCCTTGGTGTGGGAAACGGGGAGGGAAGGGCTGGGAAGCTGGCATTGCGGAAAGGAATTAAAAAAAAAAATAAAGGACTAACGAGTACAGGCCATGGAGTGCCTTGGGAGGGATCAGCGTGGCAGCTTCGCGACGTGGGCTCAGTGAGGCGGCAGTAACGCGGACCGGGAACGGCGGAGCCCGCGTCTCTCGCGCTGGGACGGGCAGAGCAGGAGCCGCTCCGAGGCGAGCGGTCCAGCCAGCGGGTGTGGTATCCGCAGGCTTTGAGCTGGGAACGGAGCCTGGCACCGGCGCGCTCTTTCTCGTTTGATTAGCTCCTTTTCCGTTGGCAGCTGAAAGGGCGCTTGGCAGCACCAGGGCTTCGCGTCTTGTGGAGCTGAATAGGAGGGAGCAGGGGTTTGGCAGGGACGAAGGAACATAGCACTGCTCCATCAATGGCCTCATTACTGAACGCTGTGGCGCACAAGGAGCGGCGAGAAGCGATGGAGAGCGTTCTTCTGGTAGGCAGACGTGGTTGGAAATCCATTTCCAGCTTGACCTCTTCCGCTGGAGATATCAGCTCAGAGGGAAGTTGAAAGCTTGACAGTTGTTCCCTGTGGAGGGGATGTGAGCGCGGATTGTCTGTCCCTGGGCTGTGGGTCTGGAAGCCAGCCTGTGCCTGCGTGTGTGTCGAGAGCCAGCCAGCGAGCTGAGCCATCTGAAGCAGAAGGGTGGCACAGAAAATGAAGGGGCAGGCAGGTTTTCAGGAAGGGGTTGGAGTGCCCTGGACTGCTCGAGGGGCGCTCAGCACCTGGTCCTAGCAGGACCAAGGGCAACAGCTGTGTCATCTCATGTTCATGCCTCTTGAAAAACTAGACCACCACAAGGAACCAGCCGGCAAATACTCGGGTGAAGTAGCTGGTCACCCAGCTGGCTGCTGTTTAGCTCTAATTTATTCCATAAATTTATTGCATTACAAATTACATATTTTTTCATTCAGAGGTGATGGCAAGATTGTCCATGCAAATGCCGTTAACAACCTGAGCAGGTACATTTTTCAAGACATCCAGGTGAGAATTTTTATCCAGCCAATAATAACGTATCCTGCAAAGTCTGTTTTCTGTACTGTTAGGTCCAAGCAATGGGATTTTCAGGAACATTCATTGTTCCCTGTTGATAACAATCTACAGCCGAGCTCGGTGTGACTCAGCTGAGGTCAATACCAAGTGCTTTGGAAAATCCCAGCGCCTGTATTAATATTATGGACTATTTTGAGAGCCAGTGGTACAGCGGGTGGCACAAACCCACAATTCACGTCGTGCTGAAGCGGGGCTGAGTCTTTGAAAGTGTGTTTGCAAGTGAAAACTTGAGCTGGTCAGTGGGAATCATTTTCTGTAGAAGTGAAGTTCAGCCACGGAAGCATGGAAGTCACAGCAGCAAAAAGGGATCCAGGAAGACAGCAAAGGAGTTTAGGGCAGAAAAATATCAGGTGCTAATAACTGGGCAGGGTGATGGGGGCCAAATTCCAGCCTTGCTCCCCTGGGGCAGTCTGGGAGGAATTCCCTAGAGTTAAGCTAAATTGAAACCATTTCAAGGAGGGGGAATGAGAAGCAAACCTCGCTCAGATAGAGCTCTGCTTGGCGTACCAAGATGAATAATAAATAGCAGTCGTCCGTCCATGCGGATGGATTTGCTCTGCCCACAGCAGAGGGTGAGAAAATAAAGTGTGAGGGGAGCATTTCCCAGCAGCTCTGCCTCTGCAAACCTCCTGCTTATGTGGTATTCACTGGGAGAAGGTACAAAGGAAAGACATCCGTTAAATAAAAGGGTTTAGCATCAGGCAGGACATCAATAGCTGAGTTGTTCATCATCCCAAAGAGTCTCTGAGGGAGAGCATGAACCCAAGGCTGGCTCCAGCCCAGGGCGGAGACTGGCACCAACGTGCACCAATGTCCTCTGTCCCTCCTGGCCACCCCAGGGAAAGGCCTGGGCTCCCTCCTCCTCCCCTCCCTGTGTCGGGAGCGCACTCCTGGTGTGGGGGAGCTGCGTGTCGGTTGTGCTGCCGAGGAGCTGGCAGCCAGCTCCAGAGGAGCTCCTGACCCAATGCCTGTCTCATCGGGGCATCCGTGCCGCCTCCTGGGATATGGAGAAGCAGCTCTGGCAGCTCCCTTGGCATCACACGAGGGAAAGGAAAAGCAAGAGCAGGGTGTCTGCAGGCAAGCATCCTGGCTGGTGCTGGGGAGCCTCTCCCCTCCCAGTCTGACACCAATCCCATAAACGGTCTTAGGGGCATTTTACTGCGGCAACATGCACCTTAACACAGCACCACGGTGCAGCCCCAGACCTGCCCGCTGCCCCTTCGAGGGAGCGTGCTGTAGGACAGAGCCTGTGGTTGTCACTGGTGGGACGCGGTGGGCAGAGAGGTCTGTGCTTTCCCGAAGCCCGCTCTCGGGACAGCGAGCTCGAAAGGCCATCAGAGCAAAACCTGCCTTGTGGCCGTAGCGAGAAAACTGCTTCTGCAGCTTGGGCTGCACGTGGACAGTGACACACTGCGCGGCAACAGAAACCTTGAAAAATGGGTGAAAACGTGGTTCTTTCTTAACGGCAAGAGCTGGAGGGATGCTGCGGTGCTCCGGCACCTCCTGCATCGCTGCCCCGGCAGCGGGAGCCTGGGGTGGTTGAAATCAATAGCATGCTGCAGCCCTGGCTGAAAAGCTCCTGGGACCCAGGAAGGCTCTGCCTCGGACAATGGATTATTTTTAACGGGCTCAAATCTTCAAACACCGTCACTTATAAAAAGTGGGAGAGAAAAGAATAGCCGATTTGTGCAAGCTCCCCTGCTCCCATTAAGCCGGGGGAAGTGGTGCTATGCATTTCAATGGGGGCAGGACCGAGCTGCTCAGGAGATAAATCTCGCCCTGTCCCTCTGTGTGCTCCGTGCAGTTAGTCCTGGCTCACTCAGCCTCGCTCTTCTCTGCGCACCCCCCCCGCCAAAGACCCCTCCCTCCCTGATGCGCTCCCCAGCAGATTTTTTTGTTGTTGTTGTCATTGAGCTATTCATTTTCCATAGGCTGCCTTCATTCCCGTGGCCTTTTGCAGCTAGGAGACAAGATGTTGCCTTGGAAACAAAGCCCCTTACATGTTTGGAGTCTCTGGGATTGCTCTGTCTGCTCCCAAGTACTTTTCGGTTATTTTTATTAACCACACAAAGATGCAGCAGGCTCGTAGCCAAGGCAGAAAGTAGCCCTGGGATGTGGAGGGAAGGTGAGCGTTGTACGGGCATCGCTCCGTCCACTGGGGATGGTTTTTTGCATCACACCACAGAAGTCCTGCGAGAGAAGCGGCATCTCCAGAGAGCGCTGGGCGGGCAGGGCTGTTCCTGGGGCGGGGGATGGCTGCAGCTGCGGCCAGAGGGGGGGCCGACATTCAGGTTAGGGGGGGACTCT
>NW_010412502.1:56749-58204 GCF_000710305.1 Buceros rhinoceros silvestris | reverse complement strand
GGGGATGGCTGCAGCTGCGGCCAGAGGAGTGGCAGACATTCAGGTTCGGTGGGGTTTCTCGTTGTCCAACCCACCCACCGTGCCACTGAGGGACCACCGAGCACGCCACTGCCGAGATGTGCGTGGTGGCTGGAGGCTCAGCCTGCCGGTTTTAAAGAAAATCGCATTTCCAGACCCCTGAGACAACTGTGAGAGTCTCTGCTGCAAGGTTTTATTGGCCACTCTGCTGTGTGCTGCAGGGCGAGTCGCACCAGCAGACCCCCAACCTGAGCCTGGCTCCCAGCCGGGCGGCTGCAGCACGTCAGCTCCTCTTGCCCAAAACCTGTCTGCGGGAGAGGACTGACCCCTTCTGCACAGGGGCTTCGGGGGTGCTGAGAGGCTGCATCATTCCCGGTCTCCCTTATCCAGAGGCATCACTGCCTGACACTGCCAAATCCCGATTCCTCCGTGGAGAATGTTTAGGAGTAGGCTTTTACTCCTTCTTCTGCAAAGCCGTAAAAAAAAGAAACAAAACAAAAGCTGATTGAAAGAAGCTCCCTAATCCCCCACTGGTACTTGAAATATTTCCAAGCCAGCAAAAGCATTCCAGAAAAAAGTGAGTATATATTATCTTCCAAAAAATAATCAGTGTGTTATTAAGGCTGTGCCTTCTTACTCATGTCACACGGTCCCCTGTGCTGTACTACCATGAGGGAGGGCTTCCAGCTGCAGCGGCTGCATGACTTGCAGAGCCGGGGAGGCCGGCACAAAGCGACAGGAGCAGCAGAGGGGAAGGAGGGAAAGCACTGGATCAGGACGGGCGTGAGAGACCAGGCGAGGACAAGCACGGTGCCTGAGGTGTGGCAGCTCTTTCCATTCTTGACTGCAGACAGACGCTGACGCCATCCCCACCGTTCTGTGGGGCTCGAGGTGCTCTGCAATGGCAGCAAAATGTTGGGGGGGAGAGATATACCTTATATTCCCCGTGTGCATCCCGTAGGATTACACACAAGGGAGCAATTTTGCTGTTTCATGCCATTTTCCATCATAGCCGAGCCTCACAGATGCCCAGGCTAGCAAGATACTCACAGATTTTCTTATCCCTTCTGGTGCATCCTCACCAGAGCGAGGAAGTCTGCCTCATCCTCCCAAGTGTCACAAATGCCCGGCGCTTTTTTCCCATTGTTGCTGATTTTCCTTGTCAATACTACGCGATGCCATGGTTACAGAGACGTGGGACTAATCCAGCGACAGCAGGTTATGGGCTTTTTGGTGTTGACAGTCTTTGATGCTATATTTGTGCCAGAAGAATAAATAATAAATACACACAACAGCATCAAAGATGTCTTCTGGGCCCCAAGCCTCGTCCTGCCTATCCTTGTTAAGCCGTTATGAAGATATTTCTCTGCCAGCCGCTTCTTTGATGGACTATCCTGTCATCTCATGCTGCACCTGAGGTCCCATTTATCCCTTCTC
>NW_010412502.1:55723-56617 GCF_000710305.1 Buceros rhinoceros silvestris | reverse complement strand
CCGTGAGCAGCCCTAAGAACAGCTTTCCCCGGAATGGCAATGCTCACACCCAACCCACCAGACTCCCCTCCTTCCCCTCCCTCTTCTCTCGCTTTCCCTCTTCTTCCTCCTCCCATCCTCTCCCTGCCAAAGAGTTGGGGAACTTTCTTGATGCTCTTGTGAGGAAAATATAGGACAATTTTTCTCTGCAGCAACCTGAAACGATATATAAGCAAATTTGTTAGTGTGTGACACGCCTCAGCTCCAGTAAGGAGGAACTTGCTGGGGGTTAGTCTCTGTGATCCTCGCTGATCAAAGCAAGAGCTCCTCCGAGCTGCTTACAAGCACCCAAGTCTTGATTTCGCTTGAGATGCAGCAGCACGGGAGAGACTTCACTACAAATTTGTCTTTCATCTGCTCTGAACTCTGAGACTCCTCCTAGGCGGCCACAGACACCTCCACCAGCCACTTCTCAACCTCGGCCCCACCAGATGCAGCTTCCACTTGCAGCAGGACCTCAGGCAAATGCTCCTCCACCCGCTGTCTTCACTGCAGAGGAGGGACCGCAGGCAGCTGGAAGTGAACAGGGGCGCCCACACCCCCCCCCCCCAGCCACTTCTCAACCTCGGCCCCACCAGATGCAGCTTCCACTTGCAGCAGGACCTCAGGCAAATGCTCCTCCACCCGCTGTCTTCACTGCAGAGGAGGGACCGCAGGCAGCTGGAAGTGAAGGAGGAGGGAAGCTAAACGGAGGTAGTAGTAGTGAGAAGTCACAGGCAAAATTTTACTAATGAATCACATCTTGTTTCAGCCCCTCCCCTTCACGGCTTTAATATGATGCCTCTTGAGACCGCAGAGGCCTCCAGGGTCACCCTGCAGCTCCACCGCTGGTTGTGGACAGCCCAGAAAACAAGA
>NW_010412502.1:40099-55582 GCF_000710305.1 Buceros rhinoceros silvestris | reverse complement strand
GCAGGAATGGGCATCGCTCAGGCAGCTTTCTGGGGTATCTGCATTGGGAGCTGCTGCCAGTGACGTCCCAAAACAACTGCAGGTTCACACGCTTCCACGTGTGCGCTTCCATCCTCTCTTTTTGTAGAGGTTCCCCAGAAAATACCAATGTGCAACAGGGAAAGCTAGGTAAAGCAAGGCACTGCCATCTTTTCAGAGGTCACTCTTCCTTCTTTAAGGGAATAAAGGAAACTCGATAGGTTTGCAGCAGAAACTCAGGCCCCAAAGCACCCTCGCTGCCTGACACGATGCCCCGTTAGTTAATGATTCACCAGTTGCCTGGACAGCTCTTAAACCGCAGTGCCAGCGTGTCCTCTTGCCCCAGGTACCTGTGTCAGGCCGTGTAGGTGTCGAACTTCCCATACCTCAGTTTGCTCTTGTGAAGTCCAAGTCCAGCCTAAGGAGCCCCTTTGTCTGCACTCAGCAGCGGTCATCTTGTGAGACATTGGGTGAAGGAGCACAGCACTGGAAACCAGAACATTTGAGGTGCTGAGAATCTGAATTAAAACAGCAAATAAGCAGTGAACGAAGGACTCCTGATAAGAAAGTTCTCATTGTACTCATTACTGGACAGAAGTTGAAAAGAAACTGAAAACATTTGTAAGATCTTGTCAAAATCTACGGGTTGTCATGACCAAGAGACAATTATGTGAACATTTCCATCATTTTTCTAAAGGATTTTGCATTCCTGAAAGGCCAAAATATTTTGGTAGGGCTCAAGGCAAGTGCTTTGGCTGGATGTGAAATGAAACCTTCTGGAGGATTTGGGGCTCATGTTTGATCCAAGCTGATTTTTCACACCGCCTGATTTTTCACTTCTGCCGCCAAGTGGAAAAACCAGCATTATGTGGCCGCTGTGGTACCTGCTGTCACACCAGCAATGCAAGAAATAATTTGGAGACGCCCTGCTAGGCAGAAGGCTTGGGTATGGACGCCAAGTCCACCAACTGCTGTGGCTGTTGCACTGGAGAGCAGGAGGAAATCCTTCCCCAGAAATCCCGGTTATGGGTTACAGAGAAGAGAAGAGGCACCAAGGAGCTGACATTTAGCAGGATTATCGTGGGGTGGGGAAGTTTTTCTTCTCCGCCTTGTCCTTCAGCACAGATCACCAAGTAAAACAGGACTGTAAAATGGAACAAAGCTCTTTGTGATTGAAACACGGGCGCTTCCTTCAGGGACAGATGACTGTAACCCCCAGACTTAGTCCTTCATCGTACGAGGCACTGGTAAATCTGCTAGATTAAGAGCAGAGATTAGCACCCACCGTTCAGCATCCACCTCTGAGCATTAAACTAATTACTGGGTTCCAGCACCGCGTGGCTCCCCAGCAGGAAGGCGCTGCCCTATAAATCATCATAAACGAGCGGCATTTAGCTGGAGATGTTAAAAAAATCCAGCTTTGTCCTGGGAACTCTCCCACTGTGGGGGCTGTTGCCCTTTCTGTTCCAAAGACCAAGCCCATGTCCTGCTTTGTGGTGGGGAAGCTTGGAACGGAACTGTGTCCCCGCTGCCCTGCCACCCTTACGCAGTCGCCCGGAGGGATGTCGGTGTGGAAAATCTCGAAAGACATTTGAAGAGTGGTAGATGTGCGGCAATTTCCAAAGCCAGAGTGGGTTGCTGGAGATCGCCGTCGCTCCCACTCAGCCCGTCCTCCTCAGCCATCCGCTCTGCGGTGAGCGTGAAATAGCCGGTTGTTTCACAAATACGAACCGGAGCCGATGCAGCTTCCCCACCTGCTCTCCCACCCTGGGATATCAGGCGTTTCCCCGCCGTTCCCTGCAGCACAAACACTCCAGTGCCATCACTTTCATGGATTTTTACCCAGCAGAGAGGATTTTGCAGGGAGAAAGGCAAGAGGCTGCAAGGATTTTGTTCTCTCATCTTTACGTGCTTCCAGCTTCCTCCTCAGCGCCGCAGCAGAGCACTTCCCTGCGGAGCATGAAGCCATGCAGCTAATGTCCCCCATCTGTGACTCTCTCTCTCATCCCCTCCCTGGTGGGCAGCGCTGCCTGTGCCTGCATGGCCTGAAAGCTGTCAGAGAGGGAGGACATTCGGGCTTGCAGATCCGTACCCAGCCCTTCTGCGTGGTGCTTGTGGGACAGAAGACCCACCAGAGCATCCTCCTCCTCAGAGGAAGGCTCTCAGTCTCTTGGGGTGCCATCTTCTTGCATTGGAAGTGACAGGGACAGACAGAGCACCGTTTTCTCACCTTCCAGCTGGTGGGTCAGGACCTATTCTGAGTCCGTTTAACACATGCTTTCTGGCTTCCCCATCCTTGCTTGGGAGACTTGGGTCAGCTACCCACCATGTTTGTCTCTCCCAGCTTGGGAGCTCTTTGGCGCTTTGCAAGATCAGAGCAGAACACTACAATTTCCTAAAACAAAGCAAATTTGGGTAATGACTTGCCCTTCAGTGACATCCTTCTTGCAGGTGGTGGTGGGTGGTGGGTGTTTCCACCTCCCTGGTGAGCGAAACGCTATTTTCTACCTGAGGTGGGGCTGTAGGAACTCTTACGATGGTGCTGGCCCAAGAGCTTAGTCTAGTCCGTGCATTACCCAGTCCCTGGATTGCCAGTTGGTCAGTTAGTCCAAGCAAACAGGAAATATTATTGTACGTGTGTTGCAGGAGGGGAGAAGAAATTTATACCCACATAAGAGCAACCAAATTGTGTCTGATGAACTGCAGTGTCATACGGAACGGGTAGGAATAAGAGTAGTACCAAACACAAAGCAGTTGGCCTGCCTCTGGAGCTCTGATAATCTCTGCATCAGTCCTGCTCAACCTCTTGCCAAATAGGAAGCAGCAGACAGAAAAAAAACACCTGTAGCAAGGTTTCAGGGTAAAGATCTCAGAGCAAATACCAGACACACCAAAGGTGCTTGGCCAAGACGATCAGAGGTGATGGGACCATCTTGGCTCCAGGAGGATACAAAAACTAGGGGCTTTACTCCTTGCTCCCCAGACAGCACAACCTCGTCAGAAGATCTGTCCGTCCCCGCGGCTGTCGGGTTATGTGTTCTGTACAAAATCTCCTGTCTGCCCACAGACAGACAGCTGCCCTTTGGTGCTGTACCCGAGGCAGCCAACCTTTCTGTGAGCCCTTCTACAAGAGCAGGGCAGAAGATGGCTAACGTGACGCTGTGGAAAGCCAACCAGCTCTAACTTGTTAGGCTTAGCTTTGCTGTGTGATGCAAATTGGTAGAGCTTGCTATGCTGAGCTTCACATCAGCGTGAACCCATCTTCCCCAGACCACTGGGATCTGTGTAGAGAGCTTGCCAGATCCGCCTTCAACTAATGAGAGTGCAGAGGACATGCAGTTTGGGTGCCCACCTGAAGGTATTCTCTAAAGGGCTAGATTTGAATAAGCTATTTGAATAGTATGATATTGTATCATCTATTTGAATAGATTTGGATAGGTTTTTACTAGCTCGGCACCTTCCAGGGTCTCTCAGCAAGCCAGAGCAGAGGTGGGAGTCCTCGATCAAATGTTCTGAAGGTGGATGGGAGCGTGGAGGAGGAAGGGAGAAGGTTGTCTCTCCTGCGATGCACACCAGCTACTTCGTGCCAGACAGATTTCCTCAGATTCAGAGGTCAGCTCGGAAACACAGATGTGTGAGAAAGAGAGGGAGAGTGAGGGGGAGAGTCGTACGTGTAGCTATTTATTCAGCGTCTACAAAACCTCCTGTGGACTTGGAGCTGGGCCCTGCATGCCTCTGGTAGAGGCGTATTCACCAGCCCTCCTTTGTTTCCAGAATTCATTCAGGCTGTGAACGCCGTGAAAATAACCGGCTTCGCTGTGATGCGACCACACGTCAGCTGGAGGCAGGGTCCAGATTTCTGAGAGGCTCTGCAAGGAGCGGGAGGAGGCTTTCCATTTACAAACCATGTTCTGCCCCCCCACCCTGTTACGGGACCTCATTTCTCTCTGAAGCAGCAGCGGCACAGACCTCTGCTGTGCCCTGAGCTCAGCATCTGGGTGTCCCTCCAGCAATGTGATTTGTGGATGCTGGATGCTTTCAGGACATTGATTTCTCCCCGGTTCCTCACTGGTGATGGCCTCTGCTTTTTTTCATGAGATTACCTGCCAATAACTAGTACCGTGCCTCTGACTTGTCTTGTGCAAAATGTGACGCTCACCTTTTACCCCCACGCGTGGATTTTCTGAAAAGCTCTGAGATGCAGCTTTGAGTACAACCAGCCACCGGAGGAAATCGCCCCAGTGTTAACCTTTGAGATAGGTTGAGTGACAAGGATGATTAATCAGAGTAAATAACAGCAAAAATGGTATTTACTGGGATTTAGTTCACCAAAAGGAAAGCACGGTGCAATGTGACACACTGGGTCAGCTCTCCCGTGGGGGGACGTCACATAAGGCTTTGCCTTTGCCATAAATTCTCCCTGTCCACAAAACTACTCCTTTTTGAAAAAGGCAAAAAAAAAAAAAAAATCTTAGTTAGTGTCCAGGCAACTTCAAGTGATCAGAGCCAGGATTTACCCTGGGGTGGGGACCTGAGTCCCAGTGCAACTCAACAGCAGCCAGGGCAGGAGCAGCTCTGCTGGTGCCTTCTTCGGCACAGATCGTGGTGAGGAAGAAATAATTAGGGGTGGTCTGTGCCGGCATGACGAAAAATAACTTGCTTGCAGGGACAAACATGACAGCCAGGGACGTCAGGCCTCTGGGAAGAGCTCCTCTCCCTTCCAGCAAGGTAACAAATTAATTGGGCTATGTGGCTGTTGCAAGCAAAGGCGCAAGTTTGCTCGCTGAGCACAGCCTGTGTGGTGGTGACAGTGACATATGGGAGACAATTAAATAACCGTGGTTCTGTCCAGCTTAGTGAGAAAACAGAGCCCCTTCTGAACTGTTTGATCCTGTGTGGCTGGTGCGCAGGTAGACACACAACCACGGTTGGAAAGGAGACACGCTGACTTCCCGAGGGATCTCTAAGCTTCTTTTTCACGTCTGCCTGTGGACCTCGTGTCATATGAAACCCCACCCTGCCCTGGCCCTGCAGAGCCCTCTCCATTCTGACTGGCGTGGGGGTTTGTTCTTTGAGAAGGGGTCCTCAGGGCTTTTAGCTTGATGGCCAAAGCCTGGATGTATCATTGAGCATCCCAAGGTTTCCGAGCTTAGCTACTTCCTCACGCCAAGGCCAGCCGGGCAGCTCCAGTTCTCCCACTGCAGGTGAACACATTCAGCGTTCCAGAGTGCCGCAGAGCTGAACAACCCCCGCTCTTGCCGAAGCCATCACCTCGGGGGTTGGGGTTGGACCCACCATGGAAACCACCAGCCCTTGGGAAGTGGCAGTGGGGCATGTGGGAAAGCCACGGGAATGGGCTGGGATGCTCCTACCAGATAAGAACCAGCCTGAAGGAGACCAGCCCAACGCCTGGCCCTCCTCCCAGCCAGCGGTACAGAGGGACCGGGAGACAAGGCTGCGGGGGAAAGGCAGAGGCAGTGATGGGGGAAGCACCATTTTGTGGCTCCTTCCAGCCATCCCAGGGGCAAAGCGCTGCCTATTTTTAGCTCCCGAGGTAGCTGAAGTACCACTGTGATATTCATTAGCGAAAAGCCCGTCGGAACTTGCCCGGGAACTGCAAGGCAGGGGGGGTTGGGGAGGGGCTGGTTGGTCTGTTTTGCTTTATTTAATTGCTGGCTTCAGTAGAGAGGCAGAGTGTGGCAGGGGGCTCGGCTCCTCTCACCTCGGGAAGAGCAGGAGCGCCGGACCCGGGGGAGGCGGGAAGGGAAAAGTCAATCAGGCAGTATTTAAAAATCTACCTGCTGGGCCCAGGGGGAGCTGGAGATGTTAATGTCATTCCCAGCTTGAGATGCAGCCTGGAGAGCGAGAAAAGAAAGGGGTATCGTCTCTTGGATCCTTAATTGCTCGTTAAATCATCTAACAAATGCCTGAGCTCCTGGATGGCCCCATGCTCCTTGACAGAGGGGCTTCATCCTTAGCGGGGGGGAGGAGTGTTTTTAAAAATACTCCTTTCGCCTGCTTTTTCTGGATCTATAAAACGGAGAGTTCAAGGGTTCACTCTGCAAAACAAAACTGGGTCTGGAATGTTTTTATTACCATTCAGCCAGAGCAATGAACTGTCCTACGAGCCATTCCCCCGGTGCAGGCTGTCGACTCTGGGTGTGCGCTGCAGGCAGCTGCCTGCGCTGTGGGAAGGCAACATCTCCCACCCCCAAAAGGGACCTCCAGTGACTGCACAGGAGCGTGCACCAGAACGTCCCCTGCCCTACGAGCTCAGCCCCGCTTCTGGCCCAGGCAGACCTGGTAACCGCAGCTGGAGCTGCCCATCCCTGATCACTCCCATTCCACGCAGTCATCCCTGTTCATCTGCATCTTCTGCTCAAACCCTCTCGAGTCTCAAATCGCAGGGGACAAGTTTCAGTAGTGGAAAAGGTGAGGCAGCTCTTTCCCAGCTCAGAGGATGGGATGACCACGCTGTCCCCAATGACGCTTTGCAGAAAACACCCTGCAGTTAAATGCGCAAAGCTCAGGAGAAGCCCAGACCCTGCCCATAACAGCTGGAGGGCTTCAAGCGTGCTTTGCCGTCACAGACAGATGGACAGATCTGTGACTTACACCTCTAATCCCTGCTCAGTAGTCAAGATAACATATGAAAGACCTCCTTCCTACCTGACCAAAAGCATGGAAGCTTTTTCCGCACCTCCCATGCACAAGTACTGGGACCATGCCGGAGCGCAGCCCCGAGCGACTGGCCGTTAGCAGGTTCTGTGTTATTTAGAGGCCGTGAAAGGAGCAGAATTACCGCCCCAGCGGGGCAGGCATACCATACTGATGATTTATGAATATTCACTGAGCTCACGAAGCACTCCGGGGCAGAAAACAAGCTTTTGAAATTAACTGAACTCTTCAAGGTTCTTCGTTTATCTTGGCTTTGAGGTGTGAGTCACCAAGGCTGTTTCTTCAAACGGAGCAGAGGGCTGGGAGGATGGCATTAAAATATGAAGTATTCTGGAGAAAGACTTAACTTTTGTAAAGTCTTCAAAGCATAGAGACTCCACCCGATAAAGTTTTATGGGATGGTGTTCTGTACAGTACTGAGACACCCTCAGCTCGTAGAGATTGGGTGTTCAGGGGGCTTGAGGCTTTCTCTGAGCACTGAAATCTCCAGCAGCTTCAGTCTCCAGTGCCAGCAGTTTGGTGCCCCATGATTTCTCCACAGTTTCAGTGTTTAATAGAAGCTGCAGAAGAGTTTTGATCCTGGCCATGTAGGCCATGTCATGCCCACCCATGCAATTAGGTTATTGTGGTGGTCTCCGACATGGGCACTTCTAGTTGTACCCATGACCTAAGCAATAACCTCAGACCTGTAACACCTTGTCCCCAGTGCTCAGGCGGTCCCCAGCGCTCAGGGTTTGGTTTAGATCAAACACCCTGGACTTCCACCTGTGTTTGTCCAAGAATGATTTCGATCTAGCAGAGAAGAGAAAAGGCGATGGAACAAGGAGATCATCCTCAGTAGTTTGCTGTAGGCTCCCACGAGGAATAAGAGCTCCTCTTTTCCCATTAATTGTAGCAAAAATAATTGGGTTTGTTTCAGCTGATAGAAATATGAGACTTTTCCAAAAAATTTTCAAGGCAATGAAAGAAAAACTCTGCAGATTAGCCGACACCTCTGGGGTTTCAGGAGTCTGTGGGAGCCGGGGAAGATCCACTTACTGCAAAGCAAGCAGGGGGGATCATGAGTTTGGGTGTCCTGCTTCGCCAACGAGTGAAGCATCAGCCCCCACGAATTACAGCAGGGCTGGAGCCAGCTATCCCCGACCTATCTAGATGTTCCCATCCTAAATCTGAGACATCTTCTGGACCCCAGCTGTGTTAGAACACTACCCTCCAGGAAAAGGTGCTGTTCCAGTGAGCCACATTTTTCTCACCAAAAAAGATTCCATGCGAGCACGGCCAGCTGGCCCTGCCCTCACTGCCATACTCCGTAACCGCGGGAGATTCCTCTCCCCCTGAGTCATGAAGCACGGCCACCAGCCAAGGTGGTCTGTGTTAGCAAGAACTAGCCTCTGTGCAGGGGCTCGTAGCAAAGAGCAAGAATTCAGGAAACGCAGCTGAAAAATAAATGTCGCTGGAGCCTTTCTGCTGTGCTTTCTGATAGCGACAGCCCGTACTTCAGCAAGGTGCCACTCCTGGTTCAAACAGGAGGTGCTGCAGGATGTGCGGCTCTTGGCTAACAGTTTAAAATATACGTGTACGTTCTGTTCCCAAGAAGCTCCATGCATCTGCAGTGCCGACTGGTTTGATGAACAGAAAGATTTGTTGATGTAAGATGGGTTGTACAAAGCCTCTTCCCCTCAGGCTTTCTTACTCCGTCCTGCTTTTGCCCTTTCTGGTGTGGATCCTAAAGCCCCATCCCGAGAAACGCAGCCTCTTTACTCCTGCCGCTTTGGTGAGCTGCTTGGGAAACCTCCGGCTCCCAGTTCTGCCTTGAACACGCCATCACCTCTTTTGTTTCTTTCTTCTGCAGGCTGATGCCAAGATGGTCTGTGATGTCGTAAGCCGGATGGAGGACACAGAGCCCTTCTCTCCAGAGCTGCTGTCAGCCATGATGAGACTCTGGGCAGACTCCGGAATCCAAGAATGCTTCAACCGGTCCCGGGAATATCAACTTAACGACTCAGCCCAGTAGTGAGTATCTCCGTCCGTAGTCTGTCATGTTAAGAAGTTGCGTTTGGATTCGTGAAGTTGATGGCCCCACAGCAGTGGATCCAGACACGGTTCTGCTTACAGGCTGTGATGTGTGCTGTGACACAGGCTGCTGCAAGGCAGAAAGGATCAGGCAGGACATTCATGTCCCCGCTGGCCAGTTTGGGGTCAGGCCCATGACCTCAAGGGCAGGTTTCCAAACTGCTCAAGGTAGGTCTCTACAAACATGGATCTAGGGAGCAGTGGCAGACCAACCCATGGACGTGGCAGGTGGTTTCTTCACTGGTCTGAAAGCTGACAGAGGGGTGTGATCACCTGTATAGCAGCACAGCTCTGGGGCATGCTTTCTGATGGTCGGGCACTGCACTGATAGGCAGCTGGGTTACAGCCAAGGGTAAGGGACGTCTGCTTTTACAGTGGCATTGCGTCGTTCTCGTAATGCAGTCAGTGGCACCTCTACCATTAGGGACCCCATCCAGATTGTTTTTCATGGTGGCTTTGGTTCATCCCGTCATAAGGACAGGACATCTACCCATGAACAGCTGCTCTGGCTCTGAAGAAATGTTGAGTGCCTCCCCAGTTTCAGTTCAGACCAATTTCTAACAATAACTTGTCCAACTTGCTGGCCTCCACCTAGGCGAGGAGGCTAAAGCTTTTCATCCCACAGTTTCAGTCGCGACAGCCATTGCAGTCAGGCCCTGTGCTGTGTCTGGGGCAGCAGTCAGGGAAACGTGGTTCAGTATAAGGAACAAGCAAGCACGGAGTGATCATTTCCCCCATTATGACCTTGGACCTTTTTGGTAGTCAGGGAAATAGAGGCTTCCCCAACGGCGACAGGGGAACGCTACGTCCGTGCTTTTGTCTTTCACAATATCCTGTGTCAACAAGTTTGCCGGCTGACTCACGCCCTCCTGGGGTTGTTGTTGTTGTGTGTTTGCATTGCCTGGCACCTCTGCTTAGGGTTTGCCTGCCCGTCTATCAAAACACAGACCCAAGCACCGGCGTGGCTGATGGTTTTGTTCTGTGCTCTGGGCCCGATGGTCCCCAGTCTGCACCAGCTCCTCCCGCCCAAGTTAGCAGGGCAGTTAGGGAGCACGGGATTATTTCTGCTCTTGCGGTGCTGCAGCAGAAGGCAAGCGATGACACATCACTTGGCATCAGCTGACAACCAAGTGGGAAACCTGCAGATGTGTGGCTGGTGCCACAAGCTCCTACCCAACCGTTCCTCACCACAGGCGACTACCTCTCGGTGGTGATCCAGACATTCTGCTGCCTTTTAATCACTTCTAGGCGAACGTCCTTGTTTAATCTGTATTTCATTGCCTGTAATAACAAAACCAGCCTTCTGTTTCCAGCAATCTTTTAAAAATTATTTATTTTTTCCACAAAAGAGAGTTCTGATGGCATAAACATACCTTTAGAGACACAAATTATCTAACACGCCAGTCCTAATTGCATTACAACCTTGTGGAAAATTCTTCAATTGTTTTAGAGCCAATTACCTTGAGGAAAGTATTTTGATTTTCCTTCCATGCGAGATGGCGGTTGAAAATAACAAGCTTGGCCCTCCCAATGTGCCCAGCTGCTGGGCAATCCATCAGCAGGAGCTCTGAATGCACAAGCAGTTGCTCGACATCAGCTGAAGAGGCTCTGTGCTGGGTACCCACAGCAGTACCCACGTGTGCTTGCAGCCCAGCAAAATGAATTGCAGTGTCTTTAACAAAACCGCTGGCATCCAGAGGAGGCTGCGCGAATCCAACCCCCCCCAGGTCTGTGCTGCCTCTCTCAGGGTGAGTTGTGCTGTGGCTGGATGGTTTTCTCTGGGCTAGGTCAGATGTGAAGCTGAAGGCAACAAAGTCCTTTGCATTTATGGACCTGCTGCCCTTTGGGAGCCCCCGGTGGTTCCGTCAGCAGGAGCAGAGATGCTGTCACAGGGCAGGGCACGGTAGCACATCCTGCTGCACCTCTAGGCCCTGGTGCCATCACAGCAGATGGTGATGCAAGTGAGAGCTCGGCTGGCACTTATTCACGCCCAGTGGACTCCCGCTGAAAAGAGGCATATTTTTCATTTAATCCTTCAACACGTTGGGGTTGTTTTCTTCTGCATGAGTGAAAGATTGGAGACAGTTTTCTATTTTTTTCCCCCCTCCGGGAAAGAGCTTATCTTTATTGACACCGATATTGGATTTAAGACACTAGCAGCTACAAAATGTGTTTTTGTTAGGGCTGAGAAAAATAAATTCCGGACGAGAACTGAATCTGAAAGTCCCCAAAGTTTGAAAACCAGTGACGGGCAGTGAGCTGGACTAGCGTCACTCGTATCTCAGGCTCCTCCTGATGTTAAGCCACTGGGACTGGCGTTTTGCTGGCAGGAGGGAGTTCACCACAGGAGTCAGAGATGGCACTCCATGGCTGCTCAGCACGTCACAAAGCCTGATGGCACCAAGCGACCAGGTCCTGTTGTGGCCAGCAGGAGTGGTCCGGACACTTCCCTTCACCCCAGAAACCACCCGCTGAACGCTTTCCAGAACCCCTGTTTGCTGCCAGGCTATTTGTAAGGACCCAGCACTCGGGCTCGTCGGAGTCAGTGCTGCAGTCATCCTACATTGCTCTTCCAGTGCTTTACCTTGAGGTGTTCCAAACGGCTCCAACAACAGACCTTCTGTTACAGCCCCCGGGAGACCAAGTCACAGGCTGATCAGCAGCCTGCAAGAGCCAGCAGCACGGCTCTCGTTAGTCTGTCATTAATTTAACTGAAAATAGATTTACTATTTTGTATTAGCCTAAACCAGAAGTGAGTAGTAGCTCTTCTCTCCTATCAAAGATGGGCAGGAGCCCATGGCTTTCTGCTCTCCCACGCATGCCCGCCTAACGGTGTGGAGCCCCCTGCGAAGCTTTCCTTCTGTTAGGCTCTAGTCAGCCTGTCCTTAGAAGGGTTTCAGAGCTGCTGCAAAGGAGCAGTAGAAAACGGCACTTCTGCAAAGGACAAACATGACCAAGGAAGAGGAGAGGTTCTCTAACGGGCCTCCTGTATCTTGGACAGCAAAAAGTAAAGCCGTAAGGACAACAAGAGAAGGGAAGAGGGTAAAATGCAGCAGTTGGCTTCGTCTTTTTTTGTTACTGCATCTTTTCATCATTCCCTAAGGCAAATTTATGGGTGGGTTGAGTTCCACATTCCTAATCTCTTGATTATGTTTTTATTCCTACTTCATCTCCTCTTCCTTTCTTGTCTCCATGCCCAGGAGCTAAATCTACCTCTGATCATCAAAGAGTCTGGGCACTGCTGATGTCTTTTTCTTCTCTAGCCAGTTTCTGTCTGTGGAAGCACATCTGTGACCCACATTTGGCTTTCAACATCAGCAAAAGAGAGGTTTCCAGCTGGTTTCCTTAATCTCCTACTTTTGTTCAGGTTTTCAAATTGTCCTGCATTTCCCAGCCTCGAGTTCCTCACTAGCCTGGTCAGTGGAGCACAGCACATAGGGCAGGTCTGATCTCAACCACCCAGGGATGGGGACCGGCTTCGAACAGCCCCCATTCTTCACGGAGGGAAGTGGAGCAGACGGAGCATCCACCGGTTTTCCGTGTGCGTATCCAAACAGGCGCAGACCCCGCAGGATGTGTAGGCAGAGACAGTTTGCAAGTACACAGACACAAAAAAGCCAGAATCCATGTCGAGTTATTCTCCTCCTGCTTCCAAGTACATTGAAAGATCATTTGATAATGCCAGGGCTGTGAAACGACCGTGAAAATGTAAAATATTTTAGGCCTGTGTTCAACCCATCCATCTTCACACTTAGCCGAGGTGTCAGGGCTAGGAAGCTTTGGCTCTCTCTCTAGGGAGCGAAGGGAGGGAGAGATGCCTCCAGAGAGAGATGCAGACCTCGCTGCTCAGTGGAGGAAGAGAGATGCAATGGTGCCTGCAGCTTCACCATAGCCCTGCCATCTCAAGTCTGCCAAATCCCAAGCCCAAACTGGACAACGCTGTTGTCACTCCGTCTTCAAGAGCTCCTCTGGCAGCGCCTTACGGAGAAGTGGCACCAAACTCAGCATGAAATACTGCAGCGCCTTCCTGCTCATCCTGTCTCATGTGGGACTGTTTTCTCATCTCTTTTCCTTGCAAAGGAATTGTCTTTGCATGATGGTGTCACCTTCCCTCCTGACACCACTGCATCCCACATGCTTTGCATAGAGAAACCAGCAGAGAGCCAGATGCTGTGTGATGTGGTGAGCGGCTTCCAGACTGAGCCCCGACAAGGCAGCGTTGGAACAGGCTGCCCAGAGAGGCTCTAAAATCTCCTTCCATGGAAATACTCAACACTGAGCCACCTGAGCTGACTTTCGAACTGAATTTAACTTTGAAGCTGGCCCAGCTTTGAACAGGAGGATGGTCCAAGTGAACTCCAGAGGTCTAATCCAAACCAGCACTTTGGGGTTTGTCTTTTGATTTTCCCCCTCGCTCTTTCTCTCATGGGTTTAAAAGGGAGAAGGCGCCTTCAGGGCTGGCTGCAGTCTCCTGTTCCCGACCATGCAGGACCAGCAAGGCAAGCATTTAGGCCATGGGACTTGCAGGGCATGGGCATTATGCATGATTGTCAGGACACGGTCCGTTTTAATGAGCTGTAATTGTTGCTGGCTCTCTCAGACTGAAGAAAGAAAAATTATAGGTCAAGGCTTTGCATTAATATTCCCATCAGGTGCGTAGATTCCATTTTCTCATCAAAGCTTTTGCATTAGAATACGGTTTTCTGCACACCCGTCTTACTCGTGCCTGTTACTTGCACTCCCTTGCATTTGACTGGAGGGAGTAGCAGCATAAATAGAACAAACCAATTAATAATTGGGATGACTTGCGTTGCGCTGTTTATTGAACAGCCCCCCTTTGTGGTCTTGGAGCCCAAGCACAAATAAAGCAGGAAGGGAAAATACATCACAAGCAGAGATGCAGATACATTTGTCTGAATTTATGGTTTAATTTACCCCTGTAAGTAAATATCCCCACCAGCTTTGAATAATTAAGTTCCCCTTACAACAGGAAAAACAAAACGGCTCGTAAAGGCCAGAGATGAGTGACTGGAACCGCCAGCCTTGCTCACAAATGAGATGCAAATAGATTTCCAGGGAGAAGCAGCTCTGCGACATCACCTCTGAGCATCAGCCTCTTAGAGCCTAGCAGGGCTTGGGCTTGGTGGAGGTCTCAGGCTTCATCACTCTCCTCATGAATTAAAAAATCGCTGTCATCCTCTGGCTACACCTAGGGCTGAGTGGGAGCTGGAGGAAGGGCACAACAGAAGAGACATATTCTTTGAAATCTGCTGGATGTTTTGTGGTGTCCCACCCTCAGTCTTCATCCACCTGAAGACACAGTTTCACCAAAATTGGATGTGGTCTCGCTGGGGGCTGCCCCTGTTGGCCCCAGGCAGGGTGGAGACCGTGTCATTGAGCAATGCTCACTCTCCCATCCCCCCAAACACTGCCAGGAGAGCAGGAGGACTGGGCTTCCTCACCACAAATCTCATTTACAAGCAGGGGGAGCAGAGGTCTGCAGGACTGCCCCCGTAACACAGCTCCATCACAAGGCATTGCCCACCCCGCTCGGCCCCTCGCAGACACCAGTACAGAGGGGAGCTGCACCAGCCCTGCTCTCTCCTGGAGCACAGCTGCACCCAGAAGCCTAGTCCCAGAGCCAGGCTCTTCCCTCTACCCTTTCCAAGCCACACATGCAAGTCATTGGGGAAACGGGAAATGGTCTCAAAAGAAGTTTCCTGGCTGGAGCTCGTGCAAACTCCAAAGAAAACGAAGGATAAGAAAAAGTCAGAGGTCCTGTCCCCGGTGAGCACCTGGTTTCTGGAGGACTATATCCCCTCTCGGTCTGTGCAGAGGTATCTGAGATGTCATCACCCCCCACTTAACTTATTCCATGAAGAGGAGAAGCTACAGCTGGACTTTGGAGCAGAGCTGGTGGCAGCACCCAGCGGTGTGGACACATCCAGGAATGATGAATCGCTCTGACACTTCGCTCGCTCACTGCCTTTCCATCTGAAACAGCGTCTTCTGCAGCCAGCGCCACTAGAACCTCTTTAGATACAGATCTTGCAGGCAAAAACTGGTGGTGTAGTGTTGTCACTTCCCCCTCCTAGCCCTCCTTTACCCCCCAAAAATCTTTCTAAGGTCTGTCTGAAGAGAGCCAGGAGACAACACCGACTGCACTGCCAGGAGGAGCAGAGAAGTGACGTAGGTGGTTCATTCCTCAGGGACAGAGATGTCGCAGTACCTGCCACCTCCCTGCCAGCTTCCATTGCCGTGTTGCACCGTAACAGTGTTGTCTTTGGCCGGGGGATTAGGAAAATCTTGACGGCTTGACTAAATAAATTGCTATTTAATGACCCCCGGTACCAATCAGGGCTGTCTCTCTTGGCAGAGCTCCCACCCGAACGGGCAGGAGCCAGGCAGTAGTAGCTGACGCTGCCTGGAGGAGGGGACACAGCCAGAATTTGAGAACAATCTCTTCTCCTACCATGATTTCCTTAGAGACGAGGAGCAGCCAGCACCACCGGGCTTGACTAAATAAATTGCTATTTAATGACCCCCGGTACCAATCAGGGCTGTCTCTCTTGGCAGAGCTCCCACCCGAACGGGCAGGAGCCAGGCAGTAGTAGCTGACGCTGCCTGGAGGAGGGGACACAGCCAGAATTTGAGAACAATCTCTTCTCCTACCATGATTTCCTTAGAGACGAGGAGCAGCCAGCACCACCGATA
>NW_010412502.1:38746-39993 GCF_000710305.1 Buceros rhinoceros silvestris | reverse complement strand
CACGTGGCATACGCCCCCAGGGAAACCGTCTGAACCCTGGAGAATCTGCTCTCGTCGCCGACTGACAGACCCAACAGGATTTCTTCCTGCCTTGCGACGGGCCGTGGGTGACAGATTCGGTGCAGAAAGATTTGACTCTTTTTGGCTGAGTATTTGTGTATTTTTAGGCTGCCGTCTCCTTACGAAACCAGCTGGGCCTGGCAGGCTGCCACCAAGGGTTGGGGTTGGGATTTTTTTGTGGCATTCAGTTTGTGTTCGCTGCCTGCAGACCCCCTCTCCCCCCGGTTCTGCCTTTCAGCATGCAGCATCCCTGCCCGGCAGCCCACCCATCGCTGCAGTCTCCCACCTTTCCCCCGACCTCCATCCCACGCCGGGGGACGGCGGTGCTGGGATGCAGCTCCCAGCCGGGGGGTTCTGGGACCCTGCAGCCCCTGCTCCTCCTCTGCTGCAGAGCTGGGGAGCCCAAGCGTCCCTCTCCCTTTCTGCACCTTGCAGTTTGACGTCCCGCATGCCCCCAGCTCCGCCGTCACAGCCTGCCCTGCAGACAGACAGCGTCACTCATACGGGGTGAGGGCAGGAGATGGGGTGTCTCCTACCAGTGAGGCTCTCAACACATCCTGTCGCTGTTCGAAGCTCCTTAGGGAATCGGGTAGCTCTAGCACGGCAGATGTCCCTCTGCGTGGGTGATTCCTGCTTTATGCCAGCATCCAGCTCCCCAGGGGCTGGGAGCCCTGTCCCTCCGCCGCACATGTGGCCGGGGGGGGACCGGCTGGTGGCCCTCAGCCCTGTTCTGCAGTGTGTCCGCAGGCAAAGCTGTCAGCAGACCACCGTGCCGTGGCGTCAGGTCTGGCACCGTCTGTGACCCTGGGAGGGGAGCGTGGCAGCGGCGCGTGGTTTCCTGACATATTTGTTCTCCATCTGAAATCCTTAAATGGCAAAGAATGGCAGGAACGCAGAAATTTCCTTGTAGCTGGGCTCTGGGCTGGAGCAAGCCATCTTCTGTCCAGGTCTGCAGGCTCCAGCGGCGACAGCGTGACGGGGAGATGCTGCCCACCCACCTCCTGCTCCACGGGTCCTATCCCAGAAATCATCCTGGTTTGGAAGGGAAAGTTGCAAAGGGACTTTGCTGCGGCCTGGGCAGCGTGTGAGGAGCTCTCGGGCAGAGGTGCCTGCTGCTGGCGATGGGATGCACAGCTCAGGACGAGCCGCTCCAGCCCTGGGCAGGGCAGATAAGCTCTCAGGAGGAG
>NW_010412502.1:34532-38711 GCF_000710305.1 Buceros rhinoceros silvestris | reverse complement strand
GGGTCGCGCCCGGAGGGGCGAGCCGCTCCAGCCCTGGGCAGGGCAGATAAGCTCTCAGGAGGTGGTTATCACCCTTTCCCCATGGCCACCAGCCTTTCCCTGCCCTGGATTTCTCTGTACCGTGCTCCCCTCCCAGGGCCGCAGGGGTGTGATTCCTCCACCAGTCACCCCGGCCCCAGTCTTGCCCCTTGTGCTGTGCCAGGAGAGTGCGATTCATCAGGATCCCACGGCACAAGAGAGCCCCAAAAGCGCTGGAGTGACCGCTGGAGGAGAGCTGCCACCCCCCGCCGCCCTCTCTCGGGGTCCAGCCCCTGCACACACATGCACACACACATGCACAACCCCCTGCTAGAAGAGGGGAGCAGTGCACCATATCCCAGTGTTTGGGTGTTTAAGGTTAGGAGTTAATTCAAAAACCAATCATGAGCTTAGCTAAAACCCCCTTTTTTCAATATATATTAAGACAACCATTGGAAAATTGCTTTTATCTCCTGCTTCGTAAGCCCTCTGGCTTATACTTTAAAGCCTTTTGTCTGTGAACAGGAGAGCTGGAAAGTCCTTTTTTATTTCCTTAAGCAAATAGTCCCATCTAATATCCAGCCTTGAGGGGCTGAGGCTTTAAAAGAGAACAAAAATGAAAGCAAAAAAAAAGAGAGAGAGAGAAATGTAGCAAACATTGTGACCCTTGCCATAAAATCCCAGGACACAGCAATGACGGGGATGAAGCACCCATGGAGGGTGGGTGGCACAGCCCCTGGCAGGGCTCCTGATGCCCATCCATTGCAGGCTGAAGCTCCTTGCCTCAGTTTCCCCGTTTGTGAGATGCTGGTGGCCGCGGTGGCGAGAGCAGCGGTGGCAGCAGCAGAGCGAGGCAGGAACCCGTGGGGAGGGCAGCGCGTGGCAGGGGGCGGCTGGGTGAGCCCCATGGGAGCAGAGTCCCAGCACTCGGCCAAGAGGGTCCTGCCAAAAGCGGGATTTGCCTGGCGGAGCCCCAGGCACTGATCATTTCCCAGACTAATCGATGGAATAGCTCTAATTAGCCCCATAGCAAACACCACTTTGTTTGTCCCTCACCCAGAAGACGTGGCCAGGGTTCGGCAGCACGGGCACGTTTGGGCACAGCTGGTGCCGCGCATACAAGGGGCGTCGCAGAGGAGCCCTGGCCCCGGGGGTGTTTGGCCGCGGGCAGCGCGGCCGGGCAGACGGGAAGGGCCTTTAAGCAGATTTTTGACCTTTTCCTATTATTAGCTGGTTTTGGTTCTCCATTTTTTTTTTCCGTCCAACACACAGAGCTGTTTCTAGGTCCTTATCGCTTCGTTCTACACTGACTGTTAGAGCACAAACCCTGAAGCTCTCTGTAAACTATTATTTCACCCCCTCCAGACCTGTTCCTTGCCTTCACGCCACCGGTGTAACGCACAGGTCCAAACCCACCGCTCCTATTTTGCCAGCCCCCATCAGACACCCTCTGATTGCCCGCATGCCTCTGACCCCCCCCACAGCCCGTGCTGAGGCTCTCGGGGTAATTCTGTGTGGGGTATTGTGGCTCCAGGCAGGGCCATGACACCCCGGCTCAGGGCAGAAGGAGTCGAGTTCAGCGGAGCAAACACCCCTCCTCTATGCCAGAATCCTCGTGGTTGCACCGTCCCCGTCCCCAGCATGCTCAATGCATTTAAATGCTTGTGTGGCTGGAGAAGGCATCTCCTCCAGGGTCTCTGGGGGTCTCCTCTGGGGCTGAATTTATTGGGAAAAAAGAGGAGAAGTGGTGCTGAGCCTGGATTTTCAGCAGCACCTTCTTCCTGCTGCTGGGAGGGGAAGGAAGAGATACAGGGGAGAAAGAAACCAGGCACAAACCGCACCGTGAGGCCAGGCCAAGGAAGCGTCAGTCGGGTTTTGGCGCTTAGTCCAAGCCTTGCTGGGGATTTATGATGCACTTTGCCTCGCTGTAACCCCTTCCCTGCTGGCCTACGTGGTCACCCCAGTGCTGAGCAGCAGGTTTGCTGGGAGCACCAGCACTGAGAAGAAATTCAGTGCTCCAAACTTGCAAGCCCGGGCCACAAGACACCCTGCGAGTGGTCGCGGTGGCTCTGAGGGCTGGCAGCGCTTTTAATGGCATAAATCAGCATTTCCCAATCCCTTGGTGTTGCTTCTGGTACGTAAGGATTGACGATAGCATGAGAACTGTTTCCAAATCCTCGCTCAGGAAAGTACCAGTCCATGCTACTGAGCAGCGTGAGTGTCAGTTTGAACATTTCCAGCTAAGCAGCTCCCCCAGCAACCCCCAACGTGAGCAGTGCTGCAGCAGGGTAGGTGCTGAACAGGGGGGCCAAACCTGCAGTGGGCAGGAATAGGAGAAGGGAAGAGGAGGAGGAGGCCGACACTCGCCAGCAGCTGCTGGGAATTGGTAATGGAGTCCAGGCAAAAATCTTTGCTCAAATGTAACGTTGGAAGCAGCGATTTCGTGTGAAGGAATCCCCAGAGGAGTATCTCGCTGAGCAAGAATACGTAACCAAAAAAGTGGTACAAGCACAGAAATTACAAACAAACTCCAGAAAAAAGGCTTCGCATTTCTACCCAGGAGCTCTGCTGCCTGTGTCCTGCCCAGGGGACCACCCGTAAGGACCTACGAGCCTCTTCCCCACCCACGATCAAGAGCTGCATCTCATGCTCCAGCGTCTCAGCCAGGTCCCACCTGCACACCCGTGAGCGTCTGGCAGAGCTGCCTGGTTCAGCCCTTTCATCCCACGGTTCGTCTTCCCTTGCCCCAGAACAGACGTACCATGGGGGGGTTGTAGGTTTTGCTTTGACCCTCCTGACTCCCCTTGACGTGTTGCTGCTTTCCACCAGCTTGACGAGCGATCTGGGTGTAGGGTTAGCACTGGTACCCCATAGGAAGCCCCAGCAAAGAGCACCGCAGTGTGGGGCTCCCTGGCTCATTGGGGCATCGCATGGTGACAGCGAGGAGCAAAGAGCTTTGCTCCACGGGAGGGGAGAGCTCCTCTGGGGACCTAGAGGCCACACCAACAGGGGAAACCTGTAGGAAAATGGGACGAAATCCAGTATCTGCCTTGAAACATGTTGCCTCGCATCCCCGGCCACGTGTTCCCATGACACCAGAGCCACATCAGAGCCATGGAGCGCCTCCATGGTCTCGACCGCAGCCCCTCAGCTGCTCCCTTCACACCGTGGCACGGCACATCACATCAAGGTGGCTCTGTGCACACCGAGCCCACGTGCCGTCCGGTACGTGGGAGATGATCCCGGGCAACGCTGGCTGCCTGCGCCCTGGCGCCTTCCTCCACAGTGCTCATCATCCTCCTTTTTGCTCACTTACGCCTTAAACCTCGTCCATCCAGTCCTCAGCCCTAGGGACAGGTGGGTGGTGCAGCGAGTGGGTGAAGAAGACCCAACGTGGACAACACAGATGGATGTGCAAAGCCTTCCCTGTATGGACCTAAGGGGACGCTCGGGGGGTTGGTTTTATTTTCTCTTTGCAATAGGAGCCGAAAAGCTCTTTATTTCGAGAGGCTTCAAACATTGATTGGATACGGCTGATCCTTCCATCAGCTGGTGCGGTGCCACCAGCTGAATACATCTTGCACGCATCTGTAATTACCGCTTAGCTTGTGTTTAAATGCAGCGTCATTGATCTGCAGAACTCATCAAAAGCCATATAGGAATGCATGAAATTATACTGGATGGAGCAGAAAAGTACATGGCAACATCCATTTTCAGCCTTGTTGGCAAAAAAAAAAAAAAAAAGCGCCTTTATTTATCTCTATTCAGATGCTTGGGTTGACTTACGATTTAATCATCAGTTGTAACACCATTTCACAAGCTGCTCTCTACGTAGGGAATATATTTCTTTCTTACGGTGGGCGGGTGAATTTCTACCAGCCTTATCCTTTCATGGGCAAAATCCCAAATAAAATCATGGAAGAATATTGCTTAAGGGTTATAAAACTCTGTGTGGAAAGGTCTTGTGGTTAAAGATCCTGGGTGAGGTTTAGGGAACCCAAAATGACTTCCACGTGCCACCAGGCTTCCATCGTGTCCTAGGCGAGTCCTCTATCCCCTTAATACTGATATTCCTCCTAAAGCACGAGTGATTAGTAACATTTTCCTGCCCCAGTGGGAGGTTGGGAGGACACATCAGTCGTGCTCAGCCAGAGCTGAGGT
>NW_010412502.1:33851-34389 GCF_000710305.1 Buceros rhinoceros silvestris | reverse complement strand
GCTAACCAGCCACCTGCTCGAGCCGCTCTCCTCCCCTGCTGCGGCCAGCAGGAAGCTCAGCAGAAGTGTTTATTGGCAATAAAGTCTGGAAGAACTCCTGATGTTTTCCAGACCTAACGCTGCTCTGGGCCAGCTCCATCCTCCCACTGGAAGTGAAGTGCTCCTGGGTCGGTCCAGACTTCTCCCACCAAGCAGGCAGGGACTCCTGGTCCGCCCATCCGGCTTCCTGCAGCACCTTGGCCTGTGGCTCGTTCCCAAGAGTCACGGTCATTGGCAGGTGCATGGGCAGACAGCAGAGGCTGCTTCTGGCAGGGACGTGTCCCCAGGGTGCCTGGGGAAGCCTCTGCACAACCTCAAGCACAGAGACAGTAGCTGTCCCCAGCCCTCATGGAGGAACATGCCTTCGAGGTGGTGTCCTCAGGTCATCTCCCCCAAAGCCACACCAGCTCTGCAGCCGAGCTGTCCCATACAGAGCATCCCAAACTGGTTTTATCATGCACTGTCCCTCCTGCATCTCCAGCTGAACAGGGGATCGGCC
>NW_010412502.1:28340-33734 GCF_000710305.1 Buceros rhinoceros silvestris | reverse complement strand
ACCGCTCTTTGGTGGGCTGCAGGAGCCGAACCCACCAGGGTTGTGTGGTCACAGAGGACTATGACTACAGACCTCACTGAGGCTGTAAGAAAGGGAGAAAGGAAAACCCAGTGGTCAGCAGGACATCCCACCTGGTGAGAATGCCTGAGCTATTTTGATACACGGCAAATGAATCTGACAACGATTCGGCTGAACAACGTTGTCTGAGGGGGTGAGAAACTCCATGAATTTTCCCTTACATGTGTCTGCTTCTGGATCCAGCCTGGACTGAAACCAAACTGCTGCAGTACCACAAGCAAAGCTCTTCTTGGAGGAGCAGCTGCTGACCAGGAGCAGACAGTCCATTTGCACAGCCCAGGTCTGACAGGCCCAGGAGATCCACCTCTGTCTGGGATAACGAAGACATCTTTAGTGTGCAGCCGAGGGTAACATTTCCAGGTTTTGCTTTTACTAGCTGTGGGTCACATCTGTCAGCGGCAGAGCACCGGCTGATTTTGGTACCCACGGTTTCTGGCAGGGATGCTTAAATGGGATTTGAAAGCCAAATCCCCACAGCTTGCTAATAGCTCAGGAATACGGACAGATGAGAAGATCCAGAAGCACGATTCCCCCTCCATCACCAGCAATGCATCTTCCTCAGCACAGCGAGTGGATAAATGAGGTCCCTGATTGAAGTCAGCTCCTGGCAGACGCGCCCGACTCTTCATAATTGCGCCGTCACCCGGCTATGGGCATCCTCTGTCTACTTGCTGCGGGAGCGCAGATCTCGTTAACTAATGCTTTCCTTCACAGCGTTAGACCCAAATCCCTCACCAGAGCTTTCCCTGCCACAGACAGACACCGAGCACTACAAAACCACTGCAGCTCTATCCATTTTTTTCCTTCCAGCTTGGAAATGGAGATATTAACGCTACGTCCCCTGCTGCCACAAGTGTGTCAATAGATGTCCTGGGCCTTTGTGCACACCCTGGAGAATCCCCCTGGCCAGGGGCTGATTGAGAGGTTAAATTCCGAGGGACTGGTTTCATCTCTGGTCACAGCTGTTTGCTCTCCAGGGCTGGAGTAATGCAGAGCAATTAGCTCCAGAGATTGCCTTGGGGGCAAAGGGGCTCGGCCACCTGCCGTGTAAATTGCCCCCGGCCCCCCCTGCCTTTGTCGCTGTGCTCACTGGGGGACGCGGCCGTGGTGGGCTGCGGTGGTGGATGCCTCTCCCCGGTTTGGGCTGAGCGGCCAAGTGCCGCACGGGAGAACTCAGCGCCTCACGTGGATGCGCCCGGAGCCCCGCTGCAGCGCGGGGGCTGCATCCTCTGATCAGGGCTCCTTCCCAGAACAAGCCCTTCATCATCCCAAACTCCCCGCGGCTTATTTTTAGTCTCTCCTTTTCTTTCCTTTCTTCTTTTTTTTTTTCCCTTCTTTACAGTATAGAAAGTCATCAGCTTCACTGTCAGCAGGTTTATTACAGAGGTCTTGGAGAAAAAAAAAAACATCAAACCCACTTACTTTGTTGCAAAAAGGTTTAGGCATAAATGCCTCTCGCTTCCAGGGCGCTGAGTCCCACCACGCCTCATCCCTGCCCTTCAGAGCTGGTCATCAGAAAGAAGCAGAGGCTTACATAAAGTAAGAGCCAGGCTGGAGCTGTTGAGCCTTCCTCCGCTCCAGCCGAGCTTCGGTGGGCGCCTGCATCTGCCCTGGCGTGTGGAGGACACCTGCGTGCAGGGCCGCCGGGAGAGAAGACCTTGCACAGTCATCTCGCTGGGCTCGGGTTTACGTAGTGCTGCTGGGAAGACCCAGCCCGCCCCCGTAAAAGCCTTTTGCTTGTAAAACAGAGGCGAGGGTGCCCTGTGGTCTAAACACTGATGATTTACATCGCAGAAGCTTTAGACAAGCAGTGCTGTTGTCCAGATGAGGACACTTCCAAAAGGGGTCGCGTCGCTGCTAGCAAACCGTGCTCGCCAGATCCACCCCTGCAGCAGCTCCGAGGGGGCTGGTGTTAAACCATCTGGCTCTCCAAGCAGCCTCGTATCAAGTGACCGTAAAGAAGACGGTTACGTATAGAACAAGGCAGTTGGGGCTCCCTTCTTCCCCCGTCTCTGATAGGACCCGGGAGGTGAGGAAAACCCCTTCCTGGCGTGGTGAAATTGCTCCGAAGAGCTGCTGTGCAGGAAGCTCTGTCTCAGGAGCAGAGCTGAGAGGTGCTGCACACGAGATGTGCAAATGTCTACCGAGATGTCTGCAGAGAAACAAGTAGGGAATAGGGGGGAGGGAGAGGACAGATGTTCCCATAGAACATTTAACAAAGTTAAACTCTGACATGGCACTTTAAAAACCAGAAAGAGCCAGTTTTTCACAGGCAGGGAAGCTGAGCTGGGAAATTCTTTGCTGCAGATGTGGCTGTTAGAAGTTTACATTGCTACAAAAAGCGCCTCAACAAATTTCTGGAAGAAAAATCAGTGATGGGTAACAAATATAAAGATATCGCCCTTCTCTTGGAAACTCCGTTATCCACACGAAGCATTGGAGGCTGGGAAAGCTGAGTCCTTCGTGTATGTATCCTCTTTGCTCAACATCTGCTCCTGGACACTAGTTAAGCGTGGAGGGTCATTGATCTGATCCAGACCCATTGTTTTTCTCTTTTGTAAGGGCTCCAACATGTAGAAAGTCTTTAATCACCCTCTCTTACATACTGTCCAACTTTCAGACTTCTTTGCAGGAGGATGAGCCCACATCTGCTTTCCCTGGGCCGCTCCAAAACTGTTTCTGAGCAGGTTGCTAGTGTGGTCCAAAGCCCACCTCGCCCCGGCCAGAGCTCTCTGACCACAGAGTGGACCATGGTGTCTTTTTATTCCAGCAGCATCAAGCCCATGATACATTGCTGGCCAGAAGGCCACCCGTCAGCAAAGGCAGCCAGCAGCTTACACCCAGAGACCCTTCATGTCCTGAGGCACCTTGTCACACGGCTGCCGTTTAGTGACTCTGCTCATCTTCATGTGATGCTAAAAATGAATCTGGATCCAGTCACGCCTTGGAAAACTGCGTGTCTAACTAGGACAGCTAAACTCCAAGCTGCTTTTGTTCATTCCTCCTGCCTATCATTAGTATTAATATCAGCTTGTCAAGTTGATCTTGAGGTACAAGCCCTGTACAGTCCTGCTTCAGTGCAAGGTAAAAAAAAAAAAAAAATGCTTCGCAATGTAGCGTCCCATCTGACCAAGGTTTGCCACCGTCATTTAAGAGCAGGGACCATCCTCCTCATTTCCCGGGGGAGAGGAATGAAAACCCAGAGCATCCAGCACAGCTCACTGAGGAAAAGTAACCGCTGGGCCTGGTGACCATGTCTCTGGCTGTTAGCAGGCACCAGAAGTGGTTTGTCACCAGCTGGGTTTAGGGGGGGGATGCTGAGGAGTGTCCACGCTGCTATGTGGTTGGACATGATCTGAGATTCCTCATCAGGAGCAGCAGCAGGAGGACAGAGCCTGCAGCGCAGTTCGTGTGATTCCAGTTGAGGCAGGGAAAGCAGCCAGAAACGCAAAACACGTTGCCCAAAGTCCAGGAGGAGATTCCCAAGACCTTCCTTCTCTGGGCTGGGCTCAGAAAACATGAGAAAATGCTCCTGACCTCTTAGCTGAATTGCTTATCCCCCAAGGTCCCTTCCCCCCGCCTGCCATAACCCGCCCGGCAGTCCCCGCGGAGCAGCGTGGGACACCTTCTGGCTTTCGTTAGGACAGGACGGCTCTGCGTACGCGTGTGCGCGTGGTGGTCCCTGCCCTTAGGTGGGACTGATTTCTGAAGGGACACTACGCTGCTGCATTTCCAGCCTCTCGTAAACGATGATTATTTGAGCCACGTGTTGCATCACCGCTGTGTGTGCTGGGTGGGTGCTGGCTGCAGGGGGTGGGCTGTGCTTTGTTTTTCCCCTTCCCCTGAAATGATACAGCAGGTACAGCTGGGCATGGTGTCTGCAGGACAAACACTGTGGTGCCACGGCCTCTGGGTGTCTGCCCAGCGCTGGCTGCCCTGGGTGGGCACACCAAGCTGTACCACACCTTCAGGAAGCAGCGCCCACATGGTGCATCTCTTCTGGTAGAAGATACTCCCAGAGCTTCCTCTGCTGTGGTAGAGTCACCGCTGACTCTCCCTAAGCCCCGTGCTCATCCTCTGGATCCTCACTCCGCGGTCACTACCTAAGAAGTGGTGTTAATGCTAAGAGTACGCAGAGCTGTGTGTTCGTTGGTGAAGGAAAGGAAGAAGCTAAAGCGCGAGCTAAGCTCGGGCGCAGGTAACCTTCCATCCGTGAACGAGGAAGGAGTGCTCCAGTGGAGACGTCTTCACATAAGCATCTAGAGTTAAATGGGATGAACCCTGCTCGTGACAACCTTGATTAAAAACTCAGCATCAGCCAGGAGGTGATTTTGGCGCTGACCCTCGAGCGCTTCTGTACACAGAGGAGAAAATAACGCAGCGGTGACTAAGCTGTGTCTGTTGACAAGTGGGGATCTGCTTTTTCAATCAAATACAACGCAAGCCAACAAACAAGGCTGGGGGATCCCACGCACAGCCTTTCCTTCACGGAGGAGACGCGGCCAGAGGCCGGGTCTGGCAGGATGGGGGAGCAGCTGGGAAGATGCTGCTGTCCCCAGGCTTGCTCTCCTGCCTGCAGACCCCCCCCAGACCAAGAGCCAGGCTGTGGCTTGTCAAGCACAGAGGACGTGAGCTCTGCATCGGTGCGGCGTGGGGCGAGCTCTCAGCTGCGCACAGTGCCAGCTGGTGCTGCCTGCAAAAAGACTGCCGAGGTGTCACCTTTGAGGGGAGAAAAACCCAACAGGCGTTTAACCATCTTATTGCCGTTAACCTCAACAGACGTGAATGTACGTCTGTGTAAGCTTCACCACAGGTATCCAGCTGTGGCCACAACCTGCAACCTCAGCTACGCTTTTTCATCCAAGAGAGCAGCCAGCAGAGCCTTTGGCATAGGTGGTACAGCCCTGGGAGATGGTTCCCGTGGTGGCCGAGCGCCTGGGGAGGGGTCCTCATCCACGCACTGCACGCAGGCTGCTGCCGCCTGTCTGTTCACGTGGGATAACTCGGACAACGGTCCTTTCTCCATGCAACGTCTCTGGCATCAGCAGTGCTGCTACTACACGCTGCTGGAAGCACAAGAGAAAGCTGTGTTTACTCCCTGTTTCCAATACAGCTGCGTGAAGATACTCAGTATCAGTTAGTCCTTATGGAGCATCTGCCTTTCGTAGCCTCCCTTCGATGAGCTCCTCTGCCTGGACTTGGGAAGTGCCATTTCTTGTGCATTTTGCTTTTAGCAGGGTAATGCAGTCGGGCTTCACCTCCCTGAGCCCCAGAAACTGAGTGACTCAGAAACCTGCAATCTGCTTCAAAACCAAG
>NW_010412502.1:21516-28262 GCF_000710305.1 Buceros rhinoceros silvestris | reverse complement strand
GGTTCAGATCAGAGATATCAGTGCTAATGGAGCTGCTCAGCTCAGGAGTGTCAATGCTACAGGGTTACTCCTGGCCTCAAAAACCTTCTAACCTTTCTTCAGCTCTTTTTAACCCCTACGAGCCCTGGGCAAGGCACACTGCAAGTTAGAACCGATGTGTCATCTCTGCAGTGTGCAAACCCCAGAGCTGGGAAGTGGAAGGAGCTCTGATGCCAGCGCCATGCAATGAAGGTGACACCGAAGGAGGGTGGGGGGAACGGAGCGCTCACTCCACAGCCTCCGAAGTGCTCTTATTTCTGCTGGGTACACTGATGCCAGCTTCTGAGGGGATTATGTGTCATTGAGCCTCTTGGCTGTGACAACTAATTATCTCCAACAAGGGTTTGGCCTGGAGATTGGCGGTTCAAAGGGCATACCTGGAGTGCTGTCACCCAGTGCCACGTGTAGCATTTGTCCCTACCTGGGTTCCCCTGTTCCCAAAGAGGTGGCATCCTCAACACCTCCCATCCAGCTCAGGTTCACACCCAGCAGACCAGCAGGTCCCTCCCAGCAGCTTGGGCAGGGAGCACCAGCACTCCAGCGAAGCCTCAGAGATACCTCCAGCAGGAGCTGAGGAGAAGAAGCAGCAGCTAAAATCAGCTCAGCATCCAAACAGCAGCCTGCCCAAGCTTCCCATTCCTGCAGCCAGATGTTAGCATGGCAGCTGTGCCATGGCACACTCCTCTGGCTGAGCTTCATGGGGTGCATGTGCCATCAGGGTCCAGCTCAGCTAAGACCAATGCCAGGCGAAAAAAAGTAACTCCTGCAGCCTGAGATGGGAGAGCAGCCAGAGGAGTTGACAGTTTTGGAATGCAGCCTCTAAACCAGCTCTGCAAATGTTGTACACCTTCATATAAATTGATGGCTGACCCTCAAGGAGACTACCAGAACAGAGGAAATACAGGCTCAGGCACCCAAAAGAATTAAAGTCATTGAGAAACACATTGAGAATGATGGAAAAGACTAGTGATGAGCAAAGAGGAGAAGATGGGGGTTAATGGAAAAGGCATAGGGTGTGCTGGCAAGCAGGTAGTGGAGCTGGGGTGCCCAGCAGCTGGGCTGGATTCACTAGCACGGCGTGACCCCGAGGCACCGGACTCACAGAGCTCAGCAAACCCAAAGCCAGGACAGGCTGAGTATTGGGGAGACTGAGTATTCCTCTGTCACAGCACCAGTTAAGCACTGGGAGGCAGTGCCCTCACCCAGAAAGATACTAGGGACCCCCAGCCAAGGTTCCTCTGGAGATATCCCAGCTGGGATTGGAAGCTGGATGCTGACAGGGTGAGTGGGATGGACACTGCCCAGCTCTCCCTCCTCTACCACTATAATCCTGCCCCCTCAGGAGGCTGGCAGGCTGCCTCCGCTGCCCAAAACCTCTGACCCTCCGGGGTAGATTGGGCAGAGCCAGGCACATGAGGCTGCTTCACCTCCATGGACCAGGTGAGGCTTTCTGAGCTTCAGAGCCAGGTCGTACGTAGGATCAGCCCAAATCTGGAGCTAACTCGCTGTCGGGCAGCCAGGGGGAATGCTGGTGGAAGAGCCGCGGGGTGTGCCTGCTGGGAGCGAGAGTGAGGACCCCCTGAAGTCCCAGCACACGGCCTGGGGTTTAAAGGAAGCTGCGGTTGGTTCACAAGCAGGTGACCAGAGGTTGAAGGCAGTAATGACGGGAGGGAACTCCTCCGTCACTGTGCTGTGCCGTGCCAAGTCCTTTGGCCGATTCGCGGTAGTTTTCTTTGCATGCTGCACTCCTGGCATCAAAGGAGGATCTCAGAGGCAAGAAGAATTACTAGGGAATGTTCAAGTGAAGAGAGCTGGATCATAGGAAAATACAGAAAATGCAGATGGAGGAAGCAATAAAGGTCTTCAGGGCACTGCCAATGCTGCGAGAGGGAAAGAAAATCCTTCCCTCTCTTACACCTCCACTTTGTACCATCACGCTGAAGTATTTTGTCCCTGAGGTCAGAGGGGAGCCTGGGTCTCTGTGTAACAGCGCTGCCGAGCTGCCTCAGTCCGCGGGGACAGGTGAAGAAATGCAGCTGTCTCTTAAATAAGGGACATTGACACCGCTGTGAACAGATGAGTGATGGTGGCTGCAGCCCTCGCAGCAGAGGATCTGATTTCGAACGCAGCCCCATTCATCCATCCAGGGCCCATCATACAGCTATTAAGGGAACGTCTGTCACCAAACTGCAGTGGCTTTAAATGCTTGGAAAAGGGCACAACAAAAAAAAAGCCGGCTTAGCTTATCTCCTTTTCCTGGGGTGACGTGATTCTCAGAGTTATCCAGAAAAAATGGGGGATGAAGGTGACGGGTAGCCAAAGCCGGTGATGCGAGCGGGGTGAGGTTTGTCCTGCACCTCGGCGCGGGGTTTGGCTGGCTGGCTTGTGTTTCCAGGCAGCGGGGTAGGCGTGAAGGCTGGTGGCAGCGAGTTTTCTGGGGTGGCAGAGTGCACGGCCCCAGCGCCCTGGGCGTGCTGCTCCAGCGCCCGGCTCCGAGCACCCGTGGAAAGCCCGTTCCTGGGGGCAGCAGGGAAGGCAGATCCAGCAGCAGGGCAGGGCAGGGCGGGTTCGGGTCCGGTGGGATGTGTTTGGCAAGGCACAGGGAGAAGTGTGCTCACTGTGGAGCAGATGTGACCCAGTCACGTCCTGCCCCGCCGCCTCTTTGGGTGACGGCCAGAGGTCGAAGGGTAAGACCACTGCTCGTGCACAGAGCTGCTTTGTTGTATTCCCAGGATGTTGAAAACCTCTCTGGTGCTCAGGCTGATGCTCTTGGGGCTAGAGGTAGGCTGTTCAGTCCTGTCCTGCACACCAAACCCCCTCTACGAGGAAGAGGAGTGTCTGTGCGCAGCTCACGGCAGCGAGAACGACTTGACTGTGTGACGCAGCTCTGTGTTTACAGCTCGTATGAACTCGTAATCCAAATTCCTCGTCTTCATCAGTTATATTTAGTTAGGCTGAGTTGTTCTGAAAAATTGTCTGTAAAAAATGGATTGTGGTCAAATGCGCACAGCTGTCGGGTTCCCCTACAACACCATCTCACGCCAGAAGACAGGGCTTCCTGCCCAAAGCTTCAGCCTGTGGAGACACTGCCCGTGTTCACAGGTTTGAAGCCTAGAGCCGAGTGAGGATGAATGTTTCAAAACTACCCAAGTGGTTTAGAAAGGTATATCTCCCCTCTACTCCCACGCTCCAGCCTCTTGGCTGAATAAAGCCTTGCAGAAAAGCCTGTGTGTGGACAGAGTCCAGCACCCTGGACCGATTGGGACCTTCATCCCTCAGGGAATAAAAATAGCAAGTAATATTAGAGCTGTGTATTTTCACAGATTGCGATCAGGGCTCACGACGCGCGCACACGTAATTTCCTGCTTTCGGTTCCCTATCAGATTTTGTGCTTGGCTTAGTGAGGTTTGTTAATGTTTCTTTTTCCCCAGAATGGGATTTTTTTTTTCCCTTTCAGTACAATACATTCGGCCGTCAAAGAAGAGATTGATAAAGATTAATAGGAAGCTGAAGGATTCATCTGAGATTGACAGAGATTAATGTGTGTCATATTCTTACCTGTTTTCTTTTTCTTTTCCCTTCTTTCCTTTAGCTACCTAGACAGCTTAGATCGAATCGGAGCTGCAGACTACCAGCCCACGGAGCAGGATATCCTCCGAACCAGGGTCAAAACAACTGGCATCGTAGAAACCCACTTCACATTCAAAAACCTCCACTTCAGGTCAGTCTTAAAGTGAAGGTGCCAGGAAATTTTCAGGGCAACTGTTTGTTCTCCCAAAGGAGAAATGGTTAAGCTGCTGTTTAACACAGGGGTGGCTCCTTCTGCAGCGGTCATGGCGTTTTGGGGGGTCAGGAATAGGCAACGTTGGACAATCCCTGCCTTTAAGATAGGAGTTCACGGCACCTTCTTCGAACCCAAACACCACCACTTTGATGGGAGGTGTAATCTCAGGTCGGCCCCAAGTCAAGCTCGTAAACGTAAAAACACTTGGCCAGATCTTTTCTGCAGAGTGGGTCAGTTGCATGTGGTTAACGCTGTATCTTAACCCTTGTGATGCCAGTCAGTAGCGAGAAGAGGACACGAAGACAGAGAGCCGCGCTCACGGTATTTAGAGCATACAAGCGCGCGCGGTCTCCGCCTCCATAGGCCCTTTGGGATGCGGCACGCTGCTGAGGCTCCTCCACAGATCCCTGCATCCCCTCTTGTTACTGCTCCTCCTGGGCCTCAGGCTCTGGAGGAGATGACCAAGCTGGTGGTTAAGGACTTGTTGCTCTGTGTTTGGAGCCTTGCAGGGACCATACAGTCAGAAAAAGCCAAGAATGCTGAAGTTTCCTCATATCTAAGAGCGAGCGGGTGCTGATGGTCCTCTCCTGTGCCATAGGCTCTTCGATGTCGGGGGTCAGCGGTCAGAACGCAAGAAGTGGATTCACTGCTTCGAAGATGTCACAGCGATCATTTTCTGCGTCGCGCTGAGTGGCTACGACCAGGTGCTCCATGAAGATGAAACCACGGTGAGTCTAACCGGGTCTTGGAGGCCCCAGCACTTCTTTACGGGATACTGCGTAGCCGGCAGCTGCTCAGACACCGCCGAGTGCTCACTGGGATGCTACAGTAATGTGCTTTTGTCAGTCCCTCCTCACTGACACTGAAATCCTGGGGAGATCTGTCCTCCTCCACACTCTTCGAAATCAAGCCTGCGTGCCCAGGTAATGCTTCCTTGACCGGTAAAGTCGCAGTGTGTGATTTCTCCCTCCTAGCTGACCTGTGTGTTTTCAGAACGTGTTAATGGGACCCTCTGTCCCGAAAGAGAGGATACAATGAGCTGGGCTTTTACAATGAACGTTAAGGAAGCGGTCACGCCGCGGTGCAGAGGTGCCGGACGGCCGTGCACACCCGGGGCAGGCTCGGGCTAGGAGTACAACCTGTCTCTTCAGGTTATAGAAATTCATTTTCCTGAGTGAGACTGGAACTGTTTGATTCCTCAGGTAATTTGCTCTAGGAGAGCCTTTATGACTTCCCACTGTGACATTAGGCTGCAAATACCATCTGGAAATAAATCTAGCGAGGACCTGTGTACTCCCTGGTGTCAGAGCGCAATTAGTACAAGTGGATGAAACCCTTGAAGGATGCAGGAGGACTCGTGGCTGTATTCTGGCAGCTCGTCCAGTGCGAGGGGGGTGCATGCTTTTGGGACTAACGATGGCTCACTCCTGCTAGCGCTGTCTCTCTGGGGCTCTTTATTCTCCTGCTGGTAAAGATGTCAGGCTTGCAGAAGGCTCTTGATGAGGAAGAAGTCGAGGGGAAGATTGCTGCTGGGTATCAGTTGTCCCCTCCCCAAAACCCGGGGCTGTGGTTTCTAGCCCCTCTGAAATTTAGGTTTATGAGCTCTAGCAAACTGTTTGAAGTCACCTGGTTGCCCGGGTCATGTTGATGCCAGAATTCAGGGTATAAACATCATGACTCTGTCCCTCCAGACGGACTGAGACACCTTACATCCACTTATCTGTAATCCTCAGTTGTCGCCTCCCTCTGCCCCTGGCCCTGATATGCTCAAGGATGCTCAGTCCCATAGGATTTACTGGGAAGGAACCAAAATCTCCTGATGTGATTTGACAAATCCAGCCATTAGCTCAATGCAGCCAGGCAGGGGAATACGGAGGGAGAGGGCAGAGCCAAGGGGCAGGGAGTGAAGCTGCCATCTGAGCAGAGAGCACGGGGCTCTGTAGGTATAACTTGGGCTGTGACACCCCAACCGTGAAGCCAAAGGCAACCTTTAACACAGGCCACCCTTGGGTGCGGGTCCACACAAGCCAGAGCCCGTGATTCCAAGCTGCGGAGCACAAAAAGGAAGGGCCTAACACCAATGCCACTTTTTAAATGTCAGCCTGAACTCAGCTCCTCCGAGACAGGGGTTACAGCATCCCTCCTGGAGATGCTGAGCTCTGCCAGCAGCGGTCTGTCACCCAGCACCACCCTGGTGACACGCAGGGTGCCAGCTCGGCCTCCCCACTGGAGGGCTCTGCTGCAGAATCGGGGATTTGTGCGGCTCCAGCTCTCTGTTTCCATCAGGGAAGCAGCCTCGCGCTGCTCTGGCGCAGCGCTGACATTTGCCTGCTATTTCGATCCCTTTTCACAAAGCATTTCTGGGGATGCTGAGCAACAGGAGGGCAGAGGCAGCTGCTGTTCATTTGCACATTCGGCGTAAATGCGGAAAGGATCTGGCATCGCCGCCGCTGCCGTGCCGGCAGGACGCCCCCACCTAACCCAAATAAACAGCCCTGAGCGAGGCCAACGCAAACAGGAAAAAATGACGGTGTCGGGTCTTGTCTGCCCTGTTATACCCCCAGCACACCCACAGACTCGGTCCTCTCCCAGCTGAACCCCCAAGCATTCGGTCTCCTCCCTGCTAACACGGTTCCTCTCCAAAAACCCAGCAGTAAAAGCAGCATCTCTTCAATCAGCTGATTTGCCGTCTGTCTGCATCTGTCACATCTGCTGGCTCTAATGACGTAAATCAGCTTTTATTGCTTCGCACTTAGAAAACACAAAGAGGAGGCAGCTGAGAGAGCGCGCAAGATGCTGCTCCTCCATCCTCGTTTCTATAGAGGTGCTCGCTGCAGGCCGGGCGCTGCCAGCTGCGTTCAACTGCTGAAGGTTTGGGGGCTGTACAGATGCCTCTGTGAGTACGAAAAGACTTGTAGATCTT
>NW_010412502.1:17567-21501 GCF_000710305.1 Buceros rhinoceros silvestris | reverse complement strand
GGGAAAGAGCCCTGCTGCATCTCAGCTGCCCAAAAACCCGCGTGCAAAGCCAGTGCGTAGGGAGAAGAACTTGTCCTCTGCGCCCAGCACCCTGCTTACAACCATCACAGGAGTTCACAGGGGTTTTTTACAGTTGCACCAGGGGAGATCTAGGTTAGACATCAGAAGAAACTTCCTTGCAGGGAGGGTTGTGAACACTGTCCCAGGCTGCCCAGGGAGGTGGTGGAGTCCCCATCACTGGAGGGGTTTGACAGATGTGTCGATGTGGTGCTGAGGAACGTGGTTTAGGCAGTGCAGGGGGAACGGTTGGACCCGATGATCTGAAAAGTCTCTTTCAACCAGATGATTCTGCGATTCTCTAAGTCAAACAGTGCTTCAGGAGGATGGGAGTGCAGCTCGGATAAAGTCAGCCTCACACGGAGCAGGGGCTCACCTGGTTAAGCTCGGTTAGCGTGAGGGCGTTGGGACCAGTGTAGTCGTAGGGTCAGCGTCTCACTGAAGAAAGCTCTCCAACCACAGGTTTCCTGTGAATCCTTTTGAACGAGACTGAGCAAAGAGCTGGTTCAATAAAGCTGGGGGAAACGCCCCCTCACCTGTCCCTGCCCTCAAAATTAAAGCGCGGCTCTACTAATGTGAAGTGGTTTTGTGGTTGACGGTGCTTTTTGTTTTAAAAGACTGAGCCGTTGTGCGTGAAGCCATTGCTCCCTAAGAGCAGGTAGTCCCTTATAAGGGATATATTTTCTCTCCAGTTCCCTGCTACAAAGAGCATCGTGGTGGGAGCCAAGAAAAACAAGTCTGGATCAGAAAGACATGAATAAAATAAAGAGAACTTCCTGCATATGTCATTTCTAGGCCCATACACCCATCACGACCACACTTTGCATAAAAGCCCCCAGTGCTATTGAACCCAGCCTCTCCCATCGCCCCACGCAGCTTCTTATGCCACTGTTGACAGATCTAAACTGCTTCCCTGTGCGCCCGGCTCCCAGGGGAGCGGAGCAAACCTACAGGGAAGTTCAAGCAGCGCCTTCGTCAGTCCCACTGCTGCCAGCCACAGCCCGGAGCCAGAGGTCACGAGGCAAAATTACACCCCCTGCCCAGCCCACCCATCGTGCAAGATGCTGTCATCAAGGTACCACCCCTGCCGCTGCGTCAGCCCTTACTGAGCCCATCACCCGCAGCTGCAGGGCTCTCTGCCACGGCTGCACGCAGAGGGAACGTCCTGCGTTAACTGACCGAATGACTCCATGGATTATGGCTTTGCATAACAAGCTATTTGCGCTATTTTGTCTCATTTGTGACTTATGTTTCACAAGCAGAGGTTGCAGGAGGGAAAGCTTCAGATCCATAATCGGGGAGGAGAGGGGGACAGGAGTTGTATTAATCAGTAAAACTGGAGAAAATGATGAACAAAGGAAGATTTGGGTACTTTAAAAAAAATGACAGCAATGGGGCGTGACTTGTTGTGGGAACTGAGACCATCCTCTGTGGGTTTTCCCTCACAAATTCAAAGGAGCCATGGCAAGAGAGGGAGATGTTCATGCTGTGCATAGCTGGCTCTGAAAACAAGATATTTAGGTCATCCCTATCTCGCCAAGATAAGGAAGTATTGCTCGTGTTCCCATGGCTGAGCATGGGATGGGTTGAAGGTGCTCTGCTGGTGACCCTTGCTGTGCCTTAGTGTCTAGGTGTTTCATTGCACGACCTGGTTAGTGCTTTCTCTGCTGTCTTTGGGCATGGAAAATGGAATTGCAGCCCTCAGAATTGCCTTAGGAGTGACAAAGCAAGAGAAAGGGGGTTGGGCATCTTAGGAAATGCAAGCAGGAGGGGGGATACGGAGCTTCTGTGCTGAGGATAACCATCAGTTCGTGTGACAGTTAGTGCTTAATCACCGAGGAAAACAAAACTGATTGAATCAACTCTGTGCTGCAGAAATAACCAGGTCTCCTCCCATGCTCTGGTGAAAAAAAAGATGGGTTTTATGACTGTGTGTCTGCCTGGGCAGAGCCTGGACCGCAGCATCCTTCCTCCCGCACGCTCAGCAGAAAGCTGTTTGCCCGTCACAACTGTGGTGGGGACACAGTTGGGCAGTGACATCTGAACTCAGCTATGAGCAATTCTGCCTCTTGTCCTGCACTGGGAAAGTTCACGGGACTTTTACTGGAACGAGCGAGTGGTTGTTCCTCTGTAACGTGGTGGGGGGGCTGCTCCCCTGGCTGGGGGATGAAATATTTGCAGGCATAAGGGCTTAAAATACTGATTTGGAAATGGGAGGTGACATTAAGAAGCCGGTGATTGATGAGCCCTTCCCTTAACGACAGACCCAGCATAAAGTAGGAAAAAGCAGCACGAAGGGTCCAAAAGCAGGTGAAGTAACTGATACCACTTCATATAGAGGTGTGAGAAGGCAGAGCAGGCAGGTCTGCCCCATCGCAGCCACACGAGTGCTCCCAAGAGGGGCCCTGGGGGTCTTTCAAGGGACTAAAAGGGTCTTTCACTCAGGATTTACTGTTAGGAGGGGGATTATTTGGGGGCTTTAACTTCTCACTCTGCCTTTAGCAGCAGCCTGTCCTTTTACATGTGGCACCCAGCGACTGCCTGCCTGTCCTCGCGTCTCAGCCAGGCTGGAGGTCTCCTACAAACATCTATTGAACAAATAACAGTTGGGAAGGGGAAGGAAAAGGAGGCAGCGAGGCATTCCAGGGCAGCTTGTGTCCACTCACGGGCTGCCGGGAGCCCTCCTGGGGTGTGACAGCGTTTGCCACGCCGCACCCAGGTACGGCAGCAGGATATCGCTCTGCACCTTTGCCACGCATGGGAAGCGGCTCCTTGCTTTTGAATCGTGTCATCTTGTCTTCAGGGATGGGGAGGGGAAGGGTGGAGTGTCAAGCCAGAAGCTTCCAGGTCAATAAGGGTGAGCGGGCAGAGCTGGCACTGGCAGAGCTGGGGGGGAAAATCGACGTGTTGAGATCAGAAAGCCAGGGCGGGCAGGCTTAGGAAGCTTCGAAACTTGTGTCTGGAATCTGAAAGGAATAGAGGAGCTCCACTGTAGCTCTTCTTTTCTACAGGGATGTATTGGTTTGTGCTGGATGTATATTCTGACACTAAGAGTCACTATTTTGGGGGCAAACTCTCTCGTTTCTTGACAGGTATTAATGCAAATTAATCAACCTATTTAAGAGAAGCGGAGAGATTTCTGTAGGATCCGCGTGTGGTCTTGCTGCTGTAGGAAAGTCAGCTTCACCTAACAGTGAAGCCCAAATCAGCAGAAGTCCTCAGCTTCTATTTCTTAACCAAAACCGATGTCACCCGTGGTGCTCCCTGTGCCACGAGGTGCCGTTGCGCACCGGTGCCTGGGCAGCGTGGTACGGGGCTAGCATGGTAAGTACGGCGACCTCCAGGCTGGTGGCTGCTGCAGAGGAGGTGTTGGTCTGACCCACGAGCAGAGTTCATGTGTTTCTCCATGCTTGTATTTTGAATCGGCAAGGGTGATAAAAATGTCATTATAAATGTTCTGTGAGGGATCCTGCTTAAAAAACGGTTGATTGTGTTTGCTTTCTGTTCCCCTGACCGCCCTCCGCTTTCTTCTCTCCTCCCAAAGGCTTTGGGTAGCCAAGGATCTCCTGTACAAAACCTTTCCACGTGGTTACAGTTTTGATAGTACAAGTAGCAAAGAGGAGCTTTGCTCTGGGGCTCCCACACCAGCCAGTACCCAATGGGTTAGCAGAACCCAGCACACAGACACGGGACGATCCAGATAAGCGACGTCTTGCAACTGAGACCCAATGAGTAAATGTGCTTTTACTTTCGCACACGGTCGCCTCCTCTCCTTGTGTGGGTACAACACACGGTGGGGAGATGCTCGGTCATTTCGAGTCTGGCAGCACCGAGTGTGGGGTACGGGTCAGCAAATCCCGTGCGTCCGGCTCAACTC
>NW_010412502.1:16703-17453 GCF_000710305.1 Buceros rhinoceros silvestris | reverse complement strand
TCAGCAAATCGCGTGCGGCCGGCTCCACTCTGGGTCAGATCAGATGTTGCCTTCATCCACGGAGCCACTTTGCTCTGAACCAACCGTTCAGCAGCAGCTGAAGGCTGTCAGTGAAAAGGAAAGTGTCAATCCATAAAGCGCTGGGCTCAATGGTGCTGCCAGGGCGGGCGTGAAATGGAGCGGCAGAGGGGTGGAAACTCCCGGCTGTCTCCTGCGCCACTCCAATGCCTGCGCCACTCCAAATTTCCAGTCCCGGGGCGGGGGGGGACATGGTGCACCCATCCCAACCCCCCCGGCAATGAGCCCGTGCAGCCCTGCTCTCTCTGGCGTCTCTGCGGTCGCTGTAACCAGTCTCGTGTGTGCACTAGTGGGTTTGGGGAGATGCCGCTGGGAAAAGCCGAGGCGCCGGTCTGGTCTGTACCGTGCTATGCCTTTGATAACCCCCTGACTCTTGGGTGTCCTTCGTCCTCACCGCGCCTGCTCTCTCCGCGACCGGCGACCGGCTGAGAGATGGCCACGCGACCGGCGTGCGCACTCCGGCGTCGGCCTCGCGCGCCCAACATCGCCAGCCTCGGCACCTTCACAGCCTTTCCTCGGCCGTCTGAACTTTTCTAGCCAAACAAAGGCCAAAAAATGAGCATTTGAGAGACCAACCAAATTTGGCAGGTATGAAGCTTCTCTTGAACCGAGAAAAAAAAAAAAATGAAAGAAAAGGGAGTTGAAAGAAGCAGCAGGGGACATGCAACTTTG
>NW_010412502.1:16164-16481 GCF_000710305.1 Buceros rhinoceros silvestris | reverse complement strand
GTCTGTTTTTTCCACTCCTCTTACCTGTCTCCTTTTCTGTGTCGGTTTTTTGCATGCCCTATAACCAAGAAGCTGACTTCCCGCTGTGCGTGCGTTGGAACGTGTGGCTCTTCTGCTGGCGAGCAGCTAACGCTCTTCTAGAGGCATGAGCTAACATCAGTGGTACTGCCTGGCGTCCACTCTGGTCGTTCTTAGGTGCCCCATTGATCCTTTTTGTACTATTTCCTCTTCCTTTTTCACTTTTCACTCCTCTCTGCCAGACACTTTCTGTTGAGCCATCTTCCAAGGGAACTAAAAAAAAAAAAATATTACAAAAA
>NW_010412502.1:7631-16074 GCF_000710305.1 Buceros rhinoceros silvestris | reverse complement strand
CCCAACAACACTAAACTGAATAACCAAACCAGGCAAAGTTCACGGCAAGGTCATTTCCAAAATGATGTCACCTTGATGTCTGCTTCCAACTCTAGATTAATTCAAGGATCTACCAGTCCTTGGTTAATGTATCCCGCCAGTTGTGTGCCAGACATGCTCAATAAAGTAAAAAAAAAAAAAAAAATTTAAAAATTAATTAAAACCTCGTAGAAAATCTGCATGAGCTACACCGACACCTGAATCCGATCAAAGGGCAAAAGTAACCCCCCATCCATGCATGGTGCATGATGATTTCTATGAGCTGGGGTCCCCTAAATTAGACGCTACGCAAAATCAAAACAGCTCTGCCTGGTTCAATGCCCTTGAGTTACTACCTGTACGTCAAACGTGGCAGGGACCGTATCCGTGTATCTACCCACCGATCTATTATGTATATTGTAGCTTTTTTGTTTGTTTTCCTCCTTAATTTAATCGTTTTAGATTTCCCTACGTGTTGACCGTCCCCGAGCCGCTGCCTTTGGCCTGACGTGACCTCTCCTTTCTGTTGCAGAACCGCATGCACGAATCACTGAAGCTTTTTGACAGCATCTGCAACAACAAATGGTTCACAGATACATCTATCATCCTCTTTCTAAACAAGAAGGACATATTTGAGGAGAAAATTAAGAAGTCTCCCCTGAGTCTCTGCTTTCCTGAGTACACAGGTAATGAGTATACTGGCTGTGCGGGAGTGCGTAGCAAAGGGATCACAGAGTTGCCCGTCCAGGCTGATTCTGTCGTGTGTCGCAGGCGACGAGGCTAAAGATGCAGAGCTAGAGTTCCCATTCGCTTCCCCGTGGGTTTTATCTCAGTAAGTGCCACAGAATCACCCCCACCACGTTCAGTGGTTCGCATAAAGCATGAGGATGACTAAAACCCAAGTTCTTTGCCGGCCAAGGGCCACCACCACCAAGCAGGGCCCCATCTCTGCCCCACAGGCGGTTTTGATGGTGAACTTAACTATCACCAGTGGGTAACCAGTCTGTGTGAGACCAACATACGAGGTTTGTTAGGCTGTCCTCAGCTGAGCCCAGCTTTGCTGTGTCATAACCCATCGTGTTGCCCTGTGGGTCCTGGCTGACCACAAGGAGGATCCCTCTGCGGTTCCTGACCCTACCTCACTGCCAGGCACCGAGGGGCTGCAGGCTCAGCCCCGCAGCGTGCAGCCAGCAGCTCCCACGGCTCGGCTGCCTCAGCTCAAGCTGTGGATCTTTATCCCCTTCCCCAGTCTCGCTGACATCAAGCATCTGGGCATGGCAACACCTCCAGTCAAACGCAGAGAGAAAATGAGGCGCTCGATTTTCTCACGCATTGGCCACCCACACCTCTTAACCCTTAGTGCAGGCGGCGAGGGGCCGTGCCCCGAGCTCGGCTGGGAGAAGGAGGCCTCAGTGGTACTTGGAGATCAGAGCAGAGGCTCTGCCACAGGGCAGCGTGCAAGAAGCCCTCCCTTCTTCTGGCCGCCTGGCATCTGACCTGCTCGTGATGACACCACAGCACCCATGCAGAGGCTGCAGCTGCACCCGGCCACTTCCCGCTGCACCTCGCCAGCTTCCACAAACCCTCATTACCATTCCGAGACAGCATAAAAATAAACTTTTATCGTCATGAATTATTTAATCTCACCGGAGACATCCAGATGAATCAAGCTGACAGACAGAGAAGCAGATCTCTTTGTCAGGAAACGTAGCTGTGAACTGGGAGTACCAAGAGTGTCACATTTCTGGGTAGACCAACAAATTATTAACCAGAGCTTCCTATCTCTGAGCACTTGATTTTTCACTGTGAATAGGCAAAAGCGATCCATCGGTGCTGCTTTGGGCTGAATGGTCTCTGGCCACGGAGCCGAACGAGCCATCTGAATGCTGAAGAACATCTGCAGGCTTCCTCTCCGGGGAAGGTTTGGATGTTTGTCGCTACCAACACATTTCAGCCATCTACTCCTCCGCTTGGTCCCGACAGAACCAGCGTATTCCTGACACGTTTGCCTAAAAAGATCTAGTAATGGAAATTTCACAGTCTTTACAGTTGAAAGCTCACAGTGATGCCATCCCCAGATTTTGCTGGTTGCAAATAGACTGCTGCTTGCCATCTTTTGGATGGCTTGTAGAGCAGCTCATCACCATCCTCTTCACAGCAGCGCTTCCACGTACCAGCAGATTTTTATTATGCCCTCTTCCGTTTTCCCTTCTCTCCATGAAGCAAACCTGCACCTTTCCTGAGTGCATCCTGTGGCCCTGGTTTTGTGGATCTTCACTGAAGCCTCCCAGTAACCCCACGCTGAAATAATGTTCTTACCCATCCCTGAGGACAGGGCCTAGAACAAGAAGGAATGTTGGTTCAGGTAAAACTTCTCCTTCCCGATTGATCCCACCCAGGAGAGGAGCTCGGCGGGGAGAGCAGACCATCGTACACACGTGGCTAAGCTCTCATCTGACTACTCAGAGGAGAACAAATGTAACTTGTTTCTGGAGCACTTCAGCCCCGAGTAAACAGAACCAGTCCTCCCCGAATCTCAGAGCATCCCTAAGATGCTGTTCTGGGACGTGGAGGTGATCACAATGCCAGGGAGCCTCCCCAGCCCTCTTGGCTCTCCCGTGCGGTCAGAGAGGGCTGGAAGTCTGAAGGCTGAAAGTCCTTTCGCTGATCCAACAGAGATCTGAGTCAGCGGTGAAGAACATCTCAGCCCTGGGCTCTCTGCAGTGCTGTTAAGCTCCTGTTGACCTTACGCCCAGACTTTAGCCCCAGGCACGCACTCAGGCTTGCTTGGCCCTGCTTTGCTGACCACAGCGCAGAGGATGAGACCCTCGTGGCCTTGTGAGAGAGCAGCATGATTAGAAGTTAAATATGTGATGAAAGCCTGTAAAGCCAACAAGCGGACTTCCAATATCACAAGTAGGATCCACAAAATGCTTTTAGTAAAATGAGGTTTCTGGTGTCCGTTAGTTCTGCTGACAGAATTACTAGAAGCCTACATCCGCAGATTTGCATGCCAGAGCACTGACTGCTTCCATCCCCTTCCTTCGCTCCTGCTTTTAACAAAACTTAGCAACACAGCAGCAGAATCCAGGGCGCATCTAACCAAGCTGGCCTTAGTGGTTCCCTGCTCTCCCAGAAGGAAACCAGCACCTAAATCCTCACGGCCTTTGACCAGCCAACCTCCCTTCCATAAAATACGCTTCTGGTTGTGCACGGCATGTAGAACTGTGCCTGGATTCTTTACACAGGACTCTTCATGCAAGAACCTGCTCCCAGAAGACATTCTGTTTCTCCTGCTTGAAGCATATTCTCCCATCTCCTGGGCTTCACGAGCTTGTGTCTTCAACCAGCAGTGCATGTACGTGTAGGTGCAAGCGACTTCCCAGAGCAGCTGCCTTCAACCGCAGCAAGTCTCAAGCCTGAGGAAGCTTCTCCCCAGCAGATAACAACGTTTCCCACCAGTAAAAACATTGTGGAGGGAGAGGGAGGCGAGAGCATGAGAGGTGTTACCCCTGTGGGCGCCCTGGCACTGGGCAGCTCCCAGCCGTGCTGGAGGGCTGTGCTCCAGACCAGCCGGAGAAACGGGGTCTGTCGGACCTCAGCAGGCGCCCAAGTGGAGCTGTGTGTGAGCAGTGTCCGGGCTGGCCGGACGAGAGCGGATCCGCTCCTTTCCTGGCTCTCCTTGAGCTTTAGCGAGGTGGTACCTGATTACCCATCGGGTAATAAGGTTTGGCACAAACGTCCCAGCGCACCAGAACGAGAAGCTCCTCATGGTGTGACTTTAGCCACAGCTCTAGCAGAGGGTACTGCCATCCTAATCCCTCAAAAAGAGGGGCATTTTGTATTAGCTTTGTTGATTTTTTTTTTTCCGAGAAACCCCCATTTTGCTCTGGAACAGAGGCTGGATCTTTCCAAGTCTTTTTCTCTTAGCACTTCAGGGAAAGGAGGGCACAGTTACCAATACTGCCCTCAATTCATGGACATTTTAGCAATTCTGTTCTATCAAAAGCTGAAAATTTAATCAAAAAAAAAAAAGCTAAAAAAAGAAAAAAGCTAAACCTTGCACCAGGTCAAGCACTTAGCACATTCCTGGCAGGTTTTTCCTCTTTTTTGTCACCATGGAGTGGAATTTCTTCTGTTTTTCCCATCGGAGCCCGTTTAACACTCAGTTCCCTCACCCGTTTCATCTCTATGGACTATAAATAGCAGCTCAGAACAAAAATGGTCCAAGCATCAGACAGTCAGAGAGCATCTCCTCCCGTGCAGCACTCCTGGCTGGTAGTAGTGCCCGTCCCTGGGGTGGAGGTGGGGCGGCTGGGTGGCAGCAGCCCCGTCCAAGCTCCCCATATCCCTACACCGGGGCGCTCGCAGGCACCCCGCGGATTTCGGGCTACAGGATCGCTTTAACCCGCTCTTTTTCCTTTCCTCTTGGCTCTCTCATAGGCCCCAACTCTTTCACGGAGGCAGTGGCTTACATCCAGGCTCAGTACGAGAGCAAGAACAAGTCCCCCAACAAGGAGATCTACACGCACATCACCTGCGCCACCGACACCAACAACATCCAGTTCGTCTTCGACGCCGTCACGGATGTCATCATTGCCAACAACCTGCGGGGATGCGGACTCTACTAAAGCCCTCCCTTCCTCTCCCCTCCCTCCTCTCCTCACGCCCGCCGGGAGCATCCTTTGGTCTCACGGACAGGTCCTCTCTCTTTCTTGTTTTTCCTCCTCAGAAGATGATGAGGAAGAAATACGTAAACCCCGCCTCCCGCCCCAGAAAACTTTGCAGCAAGTTCTGCTTTCCCCTGCCCCGTTTGATTTGTTTTGGTTTATTTTCGGTTCATTCTCCTGCTGCCTCGTTCTACTCCTCCGTTCCAATCCACAGTGCTGTAGAGGGAGCTAACGCATTTCCCACAAAGTGCATTTCAACTGCCAAAAGACAAACATATGTCAGTTTAAAAAAAAAAGGAAAAATCAAAGCCTTAAAATACTGGTCAGCAACAGAGTAGTTTGGAACTGAAACATTTTTTTCTTCCTTCAGATTAAGGGATATTTTTGATTCTCCTGGTTATTTATCTTTTTTTCTTTTTTAACACTGTTCCTTTGGGAAGTGCTAGATACAACAGGATCATTTTGAAAGTCCCTTAGGGCTCCAGGTCCTACCCCAAAGCCGGAGGGGCCGGTGCTGAATGCAGCCGCCACGGCTTGGAGTTGGATGTTCTCCTTTTTTCCAGACAGCTTGGTGAAGAACTAAACCAGCCACATCGCGTTCTGCCGACGCCTAAGACAGACACTGTAACAAAACCTACTAAGCCTTGTCTAAAAGCTTACCGGTAACAGCTTTACCTCAAGTTTTCCAAAATTAATGTTAAATTTGTCTAGCGGTTTCAGTAACCCGTTTCTTAGGCGCTTTGCTGGGGGCTGCGGCGCTGCCGAGCTGAGTGGGGCGGTGGCAGCTGGGCTTGGACCCCCGGAACGTAGGCAGCTGGGATGCCCCCGGGATGCCCCCTGTGTCCTGATGGGGACCCCGCACCTGGGGCATCCTGGCGGGGCTGCCAGCCTGGGTACACAGTGGCCTTTCCCAAAACACCTCGCAGCCGCCTGATTTCAGCACAACCGATGCTCCCGCCAACATGGAGCATCTGTTTCCAAACTTTGGCCTTAAAACACCGGGGTGCACCAAAAATATTCAGCCCTGGCTTCTTGTAGGCAGGGTTTGACCTTCAAGTACCTGAAATGCAGAGAGGTGCTTTGGGAAACCTCACCACGCTTGGGTGACAGCAAGGTGTGCAGGAGCCTTGCAGCTCTTTGTCGCACCTCAAGCGTTTAAACACCCTTGAGAAGTACGACCTTGTGCTCTGAGCCCCCTTGGCCGAGCAGAAGCAAGTAGCTTGCCTGTCATCTCCTGCCTGGGTGTCCAAGAGACAGCTCCAGGTTTGGTGTCTCCAGCCAGGGCATCTCTTTACCAGTACCTAAAGCAAGAGGGGTGGTTTCTACTGGCCATGTAGTGGCAAGGGAGGGCTCAGGCAGCTGATTGGAGCCAAGCGATGGAGGAGGAAGGCAAAGTGCAAGGAAGGGAGGAAGGAAAGGCAGAAGTGTGGAAGGGGCACAGAAAAGTGTGGAGGTACAGAGGGGAGGACAAACACGGCTGAGCTGGGGTACTGTGGCCACCCACCTGCCATCACCAAGAGCTCCGGGTGCTGTTAAGGTGAAGGCAAAAGGGAATGTGAGAGGTGGGGTGTCACCTCTGGGAGCATGGAGAGACCCTTAGAAGTCCATCCCAAAAACTCGTTTGGTGCCTGGGTGAAATGGCCACCTCCGAGGTCCCACCCAACCTGGCACCTGGGGACAGGCAGGCAGTGCTGAGCCCTGCTGCTTCTCTGCCTCGCTTGAAAGTCCTTGATCTTGGAAGACATGAGTCTTTCCTGGCCAGCCAGAAGTTCAGCTGTCTTCTCTTGGGAGCCCGGGCTAGGGGTGTGTTTCGGGTCTCAGGAGGTCTGACTTTTCTCCAGTGCCAAGCCTGAGAGGGGCAATATCTCTCTTCTCACCATGCCCATCTAGGAGAGGCGGTGTGAGAGCAGCCCAGAGCAGCACAGCCCAAAGGCAGGGGGCCGGGTGAGCATCGGTGTGCAGGAAGCAGGGACAGGAGCAGGTGTGGTGGCACAGGCTGGAGAGGACCAGCGGGGGAGGCTTGGCGAGAAGTTGCAGAAGGCAGATGAGGCAGGATGAGGCAGCAGGGAGGACACCCAGGAGCCAGAGGAGAGTCCCCATCAGAGGTTGTGCTTGTGGGACATCCGTGACAAAACCCCAGCCAGGGATGTGAGCGGGAGCTCCCCAGGAGGAGGCCTGCGGAGGAGAACAAGGCGGCTCTCACCCATCTAACCAGCTCACAGCCCAGCACGGCTGGCAGCCCTGTCAGTAACCCCAAAATAGCATCAACTGGCAAATCTGTATTTAGTGTTGTACAGGAGGGCCCACCGCTGCTCTGCTGGGCAGCACAGCAGTATCGGCAGCTCTCTGCCTCCCCCGCTCTGGCACAAGGGAGGACCCACCTTTCTCTTCACCATCTCAGCCTTAAAACACCTCTGGTGGCATCAGCTCCCATGGAGAGCTGGCCAGCCAGCAAAGCCAGGAGCTCAGCGCTGCTCCTCACGGCGTGCTTGCCCAGGTCCCAGCCCCTCTCCCAGCTCCGTTCAGTGCCGGCACACTCTGCTGTACAACCCCAAACCAAAGGAACGCTGAACACGAGGCCCGCGCGTGTCGCTCTGTTTGGATTTTCAGAGTCAGTGGGAAGGTTTTCCAAAGAAAGGATTCCCAGTGGGAAGCACCTGCCCGGTTCTCTGGTTCCTCGGAGCGGATCAGACGATGGTGCTTGTGCCAGAGGAGGGTCAGGGAGTGAGCAGGAGGGATGCAGCGGGACAGGGATGCTCCCGGAGCTTGTCCCGTGTGGGTGGCTGAGTGCCACCAGTAGCACCAGCATCCAGCTGTGCGTGGAGTGTCAAAACGAGGGGTGAAAAGCTGCGAGTCCGTTAGGTGTGGTACCTGAAGTGTGGGTCACTGCGCGAGCCAGGCCCCGGCAGTGCTGCGGAGCGCCGATGGCTTGTGCTGGCAGCGAGGCAGGTCTTGCGTTAAGCTCTGTCAGAAGAGGTTGCTGAGCAGCGCTCGGATTTTGGAGGTTTTCTGTTCCCACCCCTTGCTGTGGGTGACATGTGAATGGGTGGCAGAAGTGTTCCCAGCGAAGCAGCACCAAGCCAAGGCTTCAGCAGCTCCCAGCAGAAAGTGCACAGGAGTATTTCGGTAAAGACAATTTAAATCAACCCAAACGCTGGTCCAAACCCCCTCCTGCCCCAGCCCCTCTACAGCCCGGCTGGTTCCTGGCGCGTTGGCGATAACCAGCGTCTGGTTCTCCACGGGGAGAAAAGGGAGAGAAAGAGGAGGAGATGTTGACACACAGAGCCTTTTCTTTCCTTTTCTTTGGCAAATTGTCTATCTAAAGCCTCATTTTGGCGGCTGCTGCTGCTGACATCCCCTCCCTCACACGAGCGTCATGAGGATTCACTGACACAGGCTGGAAGCGGCGTTGGGAAGATGAAACGCTTCCAGTGTTAAACACGACTATTTCTCCGGCTTGATGGCCGCGTATAGATTTCTGTCTCCCGAACGCCTGCCAAAGCATTACTCACCGCTGGCTCTGCACCCTCCCGAGCCTCTGCTGACAGATGTGCCTTCTGCAGGCAATCCTTTGCCCCGTGGTTTTTCTAAACGCCAGCAATTGCCTAGAAAAAAGGTCTGGAAATCCACCGCCTGCTTTCAGAATCCCTCTGGTGCTTTGCAGTTGCAAGGCTCCGAGTCCAGACCCTCCGGGGTCCTGACTCGCCTTTCACTGGCAGGCCCCGCCAATCCGGGACGGGGCAGGCTAACATGGG
>NW_010412502.1:7074-7580 GCF_000710305.1 Buceros rhinoceros silvestris | reverse complement strand
GTCCCGAGCCCAGACCCTCCGGGCTCCTGACTCGCCTTTCACTGGCAGCCTCCGCCTAGCAGGGACGGTGCAGTCAGAAATCGCACCGGGGCGCGGGGGACGCGTTTTAAAAGCACAGAATGGAACTAGCTACATATACACCTAGCTGTGAGACCAAAAAAAAGCAAGTAGCTCCTTGATTTAAACAATCGCGATGACGTAGAGAAGGAAGAGCCGTGCAATGAGCTTGTGGGTGAGGCTGCAGAGCACCGCGCTCCGTCGGAGGGAGCAGTAGCCGGGCTTTAGCAGTAAACCCGCACTGGGAAAGCACACGTTAAGATACAGCCGCCTGCTTCAAAGGCCAGGTTTTTTGTTTGACTTCCCGCTCCCATCTTTGCGAAGGGCTGGAGGAGCCCGGCCGAGCCGTGAGGCCATCTGGCCGCTCCGTCTGCTGGCAGCGGGCTGTACCTGCTGCCCCTGCCCTCCCAGCCGGCTTCCCACTGGCACCCCCCCACAACATCTTCAAG
>NW_010412502.1:5445-7026 GCF_000710305.1 Buceros rhinoceros silvestris | reverse complement strand
GAGGTGACCCCTGCTGCCCCGACCCTCCCAGCCGGCTTCCCACTGCCACCCTCCCAGAAATTCTTCCAGCTAGACCTCTCTCAGGAGTTTTGTACCAGAATTAGCTTCTTGCCTTCAGCCAGCTTTCCTGGATGGCCGGCCAGCCTGTCCCTCCATGGAAGGTAGAGCATCTTCAGGAGGAGGCTGCCGTGCCTCCTCAGTGGAGGTGACTTTGTTTTCCAGGACACTAGAAGTATTAATGAGCGCAGCCTATACCGTAATGTGTATTAAAACATATCCAGTGGTTCTAATCTGTTGTGGCACGAGCCCAGCGCTTGCCCGCGAAGGAACAGACTTTGTTCTCGGGTCAGGAACGCAATCTCCAAGAGGTCAGGATGGGACACAGCAGATGTCCTTTTGCCAAAACATCCCCTTGCGCCCAGTCGCTGCCCTGTAAAGCATCGGGCAGCTCGACACAGCGCGGGGTCAGCTGCGGCAGCAGACATCCCCCACCGGGGATGGGGTAGTTGATGCTGTAGAAGGGACCAGCCCTGCACTCTTAGCCTGTGCCATCTGTCCAAGTCCTTTGTGGCCAAAAAAACCTCCTGGAGCCAGGGAGAGCTGCTGAATTCCCGGGAAGGAGGCTGACCGTTTGTCAAGTCGATTACAGAAATGTAGTGCTAGTGTGTTTGTGTCTTTGTCATGGGCCAGGTTCATCTTCAGGCTTACGACCAAAATCTCCACAACCCTTTCCAAGGAGACTAAACCACTCGCTAACCATCTGACGCCGGAAGCGTCAAGGTCGGTAGAGATGGTGCTACTGAGCATCGCCCTGGACCACCCAAACACCCACTTGCACCCCCAACGCATGCACAGGAAAGCAGACGTGGGCTGGGTGGCACAGGGGACAGAGCAGACAGCAACACTCCCAAAGCCCCCCGAGACTGAGTGTGTGTTGTCATTGCTGGGCTCCTGCCATGACTTGAGATACTTGATGCTGACAGATGTAGGTACGTGACCTATATAAGACGTTGCACTGAGAACGTGGCTATGGGAAGGGACTTCTCACAGGACCACTCTTGTCCAAACCAGCAGCCTCTGAGGTCTTTATTGGTGCTGCAAAGGCTAGTTAGAGAACACGAGAGAGCACGACCCTTAAACACTGACTCCTTAGTAAGAGGAGGAGGACCAAAGCCTCCCGGCCGGCACCCTGCAGGCAGAGGGAAAGGGGAGGGAGCTGGACTGGAGATAGGGCAAAACCACCAGCATCTCCCAGAGAGGGCACCGAGGCAGTAGGGATGGGGAGGAGAGACCCGGGGAGGCGGTGGAGGGCTGGGAGCCGGCCCGACGCCCACTGCCCCGGCCCCTCTCCCACCCCGTGTCACGGAAATTAATGCCGAGACCGAACCCTGACTGTCCTGTAGCGCAGGCAGGCGGCTCCGGGTCTAAACCCCCTGCTCCAGGTGGGGAGAGGAGATCAGAGCAGGTAACGACACAGTTTTCAGCATTGCCTGAGGCTCACCAGCTGTTCCAGTGCTGGAGAAACCCGGTGGTGCTGGGCAAGCAAAGAGGCTTCTTTAAAGACCAGCCGTTGCCCCCTTA
>NW_010412502.1:4408-5289 GCF_000710305.1 Buceros rhinoceros silvestris | reverse complement strand
GCCCCCCCTCCAGCTCGACAAGGGAACGATGACCATCCCCCCGCCTCTGGGCTCCCAGCTCCCCACCACGTTTCTTCCCGAAGGATCGCCGGAGGCCGCCACCATTGTCCCTTTTGCTGGTTTCCCGCTGACTCGTTTCTCCTGCATGTTCGATGGCCCAAGCTGTATTAACTGTAATTTTGTACGAAGAGTGACTGTCCATTGGTTTAATAGAGCGTTAGTTATTGTAATAATTTATTGGCTGTCGGTAATGTATTTATTAGTGACAAAATGTTAATAAAGTGCCAGCTCTTTTCTAGTGTGAGCGGGTTTTTGTTGCGTCTCCCTCGAGCGCATCCAGCCGCTACTCAGCCGGCGTCCGCTCCGTGCGCACGCGCGTGAGACGGGCACCCACAGCCTCGTTCGCTTGGGATTAAGGAATCTGAACAGGATATAACCAACAGGCGCTGAATTTCATGTAAGTATTAGGTGGGATTCCCCACACACACACACTTTGTTTTTAAGTAGAACTTTACCACAGTTTCTATTTCTTCCTCGGCTTCTTGAAATTTCCCCTCCCGTCCCAAAGCCTCTTGCCCCCACGTGTCGATGCCAGACGAGCCAGGCTTTTCCTCCAGCACTGCCCTCGATTCAGTAACCGGCGCCGCTTCCTCCTCGAGTAGCACAGTACGTGGAGCGCCTCTTCGAAATAACGCTTGGACCAGTTTGGTCATCTGTGGTTAAACCAAAGATCTTCCATTATTTGAGGCACGAAACAGAAGCAAAGAACTTGAGTAAACCAAGAGAAAATTTTCCATAAACCTCAAGGAAAATTAACATTTTTCCTATCGACTTCACCAACTTCCAGTGATGTAACTTCAGCTGGACCCTCCCTTGGACGC
>NW_010412502.1:2786-4264 GCF_000710305.1 Buceros rhinoceros silvestris | reverse complement strand
CTGGTCCGGCTGAATGGACAGAGAAAAACTAACGGCTGAGAGGGAAAGGATTTTCCTTTGTGTGTTTGTATTGGGGATCTTTAAAGATCTCCTCCAGGACACCGGAAAGTCTCAAGACCCGGCATTTTCGCACCAGCCACAAGTCACGAAGAGCCGCGTCCTTTTGTGGCGGTTTGTTTTCTCCATGCACAAGGCGTGTTTTATTTTTAAAGTTAAGGATCAGATGATGTCCTGGAGCTTTGCAAAGCGGCTGCTTGGTATCCCCAGCTCCTCTTTGTCAAGGAACCGACTGTAATCTCAAAGCCTTTCAAGATGAAATCAGACATCTGCTAAATTTTGCATGCGAAAGCCGCGGTTGAAGTGTAGCTAATAAAATGACTCACTAATAAAACATTCATGGAAAACTCCAAAATGTGTAATTGGGGCATCATTTCATTAGGAAACACGTGTGTTCTTGCAAATCTTCAGCAAGTCCAGAGCCCCTCCTTGCTGCACCTCCGAAAAAAAGGGGGCTCTGGGCGATGCTGGTTACAGGAGGGTTCCCCACTGCTTTTCCCCTGCTGCCTGGACCGCATCTCTGCTGCTCTCAAAGGGCTGGGTGCCCCCCGGGCGAGGGGCAGGCAGCCGAGCCAGGACTCAGGGGGCTCAGCCCCCAGAGAGGGCTGCAGAGATGGGCAGAGGCAGCAGCTTCAGACCTCCCTCAGGCCTGGCTCTGCACCAGAAGCTTTGCAAGTCCGAGTAGCCAGCTAGGTGGGGGCGTGCGATGGAAGAGGCGTACGGGCTGCCCCAAACACCCCCCAGAGCTGCGGGTGGGGCAGCAGGGAAGGGCTTTCTGTTTATTCTGAGAGCAAGTTAATGATGGAGAACCTTTGAGAGCTCCTGGAGAGCCGCGTCGGTCCTGTCCCGCGGCACCCTCACACTAGTGGTGAATGCATGTGCCTGCCTGCACAGACACCTCGCGGGTGCTCGATGGTGCCCGATTTGGTGCAGGACAACCTCACCTCCTCCTCCTGTCCCTCTCTCTGCTCTCCACTCCTTTTTGAGAACACCTTCTGTAGCATGGGGGGAAAAGGGAAAAAAAAGGCTTCCTATGGCTTTTGTCCGCCTGTGAAAGGACAGTTGCATGTACAATTACGGCTTTTAGAGATCGGCCTCTAGCGAAGCTCCTACTAAAGCCCCTCCATGCTAGAGTCTCCCCGGAGCAGCCTGCAAGCCTGGCAGGCTCTGGGGGGCGGCGAGGCGGGCTGGCTCCGTCGGCTTCCTCCACGCAGCAGCGCTGGGGTTTCTTAACAGCCCCCCAGCCACCACCACGGTGTCCTCACAGACAGGTGAGGATCCTGCCCTGGGCAGAAGAGCCCCGCTGGGACAGCACCTGCCCCAGCAGTCCCTCGGCGCTGGCACAAGTACCCTTCCGGGCAGGTCCCTGGGACCACCCCAAGACGGCCAAAACTCCCTCCATCCCGGCTGCTGGCGGGTGC
>NW_010412502.1:2485-2688 GCF_000710305.1 Buceros rhinoceros silvestris | reverse complement strand
GGGTGCTGCCTGTCCATCCGTTATCTAGGCGCTGCGAGTGATGCTTCAGGGGTGCCCAGCCCCCGAAGAGACGCAGGCAAGACCAGAAGCTGCAGCCCCCTTTGCCAACCCCCCAGTTTACGCAGGTGACAAGAAACTGAGAGGGTTTTTCCTGCTCTTCTGTGAAGCTTCAGGTGTCAGCCCTGCTCGAGCCGCCGGCAGAG
>NW_010412502.1:1700-2322 GCF_000710305.1 Buceros rhinoceros silvestris | reverse complement strand
AGAGGAGCAGCTGCACCCTCCAGCCTGGAAGGAGAGCAACGCCCTGTTTCCTCCACCTTTGTACCCACCTCGCTTTCACCTCTTCCTTATTTTAGACTTTATTTTTTTGCTTTCTAATTCAGAACATTGTCCTCCTCTCCTCTAACTCTTTCTCTTTGCCTTTCTCTCCCCTATCCGTGCTCCCCGTTGCAGAACCGCATGCACGAATCTCTCATGCTCTTCGACTCCATCTGTAACAACAAATTCTTCATCGATACCTCCATCATCCTCTTCCTCAACAAGAAAGACCTATTTGCCGAGAAGATCAAGAAATCGCCTCTGACCATCTGCTTCCCTGAATACACAGGTACGTGCCGGGGCTGGAGCGGCGCAGCCCGGCGTGACGCCCACCACGGGGCTGGGGGCTGCGTCTCGCCCCAGAGCTGGGCAGGGGGAGGGAGGGTGCAGGGTGCCTTTATGGGGGGACAGAAGCACCCCCCACTCACGGGGTGGAGATGGGTCCTGTGCGCAGTCGCTGCTTGTGGCAAAGGGGCACAACCAGCTGATGGAACAGGGATGGTCAGAGAGGTCCGAGACAAGGGGAGACACGGGGAGCCCTGGGAAGGGGAAGCCTCTGCGAGAG
>NW_010412502.1:1186-1596 GCF_000710305.1 Buceros rhinoceros silvestris | reverse complement strand
GGAAGGGTAGACCCTCTGCGAGAGCCGCCTGCCACTTGACATCGCCTTTGCTGCTGGTTGCTGAGAAGCTCCTGCTCCAGGGGCCGGGACGCATGGTCCTCCAAGCTGCATCTCCCGGGAGGGCCTTGGCGCAGGGCGAGGAAGGGAAGAGCTCCTTGACAGCAGAAATCTGTGAAACCACACAAGAATCGTCCGCTTTTCAGTGAAAACAACATGGCTGGGGGGGGAAAAAACCCCAAACCCAGGAAAAGGAGTGAGAATAGCAATCCCTTCTGAATCCCCAAAGAAGAGAATCCGTTCAGGTTCGGAGGCTGCAGCAGCCCCAGCAAGCACTTGGGTGTCTGTGAACGATTTCACCTGGAGAACACCCGGCTTGGGTGCCAGACCCTGGGGACAACGGGGCCTCCCCG
>NW_010412502.1:0-206 GCF_000710305.1 Buceros rhinoceros silvestris | reverse complement strand
CCGCAGCCCTGCGGGGCACAGCTGAGGGCTGCTGGCCTCCCTGGGGGGGAATGGAGAGAGGGCGAGGAGGGCAAGGTGACACCTGGGGAGGGAGGAGGCACCAGCAGAGCTCGGGTGCACCGCGGTTTGGGGAAAACCGGGTGGATGGGGTGGGAAAGGGGAAGGTGGGGGAAAAGAAGGGAAATGGGGGTTGGGGGGGAAGGAGT
>NW_010412501.1:3193-4161 GCF_000710305.1 Buceros rhinoceros silvestris | reverse complement strand
GTATACTGGGAATATTAAAAACTGACCAAACAGAGAACAAAGTAATGGGATTACACATACCAGGGGTAACACCTTCTTTGCCAGATGCCCCCAGACCAGCAAACCATAAAACAGTACCAATTATAAGCAGATAATGGGATATCATGACTGATGTGCCAGGCACCAGATCATAGAGCATCCTTATGACGTATTGCTTAAGAACCTCAAACAGAATCTCACTTACCACCATCCTGCAAAAAACTCGTTTAAGTTTCCAAACTTTTTAAGAAATATGAATATTAAATATGAAATATGAAATTATTCAGGGCCTCACATTGGGCGCCAAATATATCACCGGTTGGCCGAGGTAAGCCAATTCCAAAGATGAGTCCCCTCCTATCTTTAAACTCCTCTCCCTTGCACCGGGAGAGAAAGAGTTAAAATGCAGAGACAGGAAAAGGAAGAAGAATTTGTGAGAACTCTGAACATTTGGAAAACTGAAACAAAGTTTAAAAACACAGAACAAAAATATATTATATACAGAAGAAAAGTAAATATTAAGGGGTTCTGTACGGGATGGAGAAGCGAGGGTTAACCGCGGGTTGGGAGCGAAAGCAGACAAACACCACAGCAGTGATCAGAGAGAGTGGCGGCCACATGGTTTCCGGCGGGGGCAGAACAAAGAACCTGCGGCTCTTACAAAACGCCGGGGCACTGCGTGAAAGCCATGGCAGTGGGTCAGCTCTCTGGTGCCGTGACTGCCGAAAGCGGCGACGGCAAAGCAGTGAGCAAGCAAGCACACTTCTAGGTGAGGGCAGGCAGGCTGTAGCTGGAGGGCAGAGCCGAGCCGATAAACTCTTTCCTGGCGACAAGCCGAAGGTCCGTAGGGCGAAGGGTAAGGGACGCCCCTGGAGTGGAAAGGGAGTGAGGGGCAGGGAATACGCACCTCTTAAAGTCACAGGAACGCTCGCAAGAAGCAGGAATTCTCA
>NW_010412501.1:0-3050 GCF_000710305.1 Buceros rhinoceros silvestris | reverse complement strand
TTACGACCTATGAGGTGCACTGAAAATGTGACATGGAAGGGAATATTCCAATTGGTGGGTTTAAAACAAACCTTCCAAACAGGAAAACGGTTTCTTAACCTGGGACAGAGTTAAAATTGGAAATTATTTTTTGTCAAAACCTGCAAATAAGAGAGGAAAAAAATACTTTTGCCAATATTTTCAAAGCAAAAGATACTTCATTTGAAAAGAATATTCAATAAAAGGAGCCTCATCCACATCAAAATGAAAAGAAACTGTTACCTCTGCTCTCTTGAAGGTAATACTCCAGACAATTTATGTTTCCTTAAAATGGCTACAAACTTGCATCTAATTGTCCTCATTAAGTCTGGGATTTTAAACCAGAGACTTACCAGTAACTACTAGCTGCTTCTGAGTAGTGTTTTGTTAAAGAATTTGATCAGTCTGTGGGTAACTGTAGGTTTGCTTTATTCAACAACTCAGAGTTGGGCCATCACTTCAGTGAGTGGCAAAATATATGACGCACATCTTCAGTATTTATAGTTTTCTTCTAACATTGTCACTAGGTAAAGTCCTTGGTGTTTTTTCCACAGATTCTCAGTTCTTCATTCTTCATTGGTCACAAAAGTCCATTCAATTTTTTGTCTCTGCAAGTTCTCATTTTCTTCGTTTCATCTCCTCCTTCGAAGATTGCACTGGTTGTCTATTACATTGCTTAGTCTGTATCTACATCTGTGTCTACCTCAAACAGATAACCTTTAAGATTGTCTATTCTAAGTTAATCAATGATCTAACTTTTAACATTAGCTAGCCTTCCTGTTGATTCAGCTTGACTGGATGTTAAGCCAGGCGCCTCCTTGAAGTTTGCACTGGCTGTCTATTCTGTTGCTTAGTCTATATCTATATATCTATATATCTATATCTATATCTATTTCTACTTGAAACAAACAGATAACCTTTAAGATTGTCTATTCTAAGTTAATCAATGATCTAACTTTTAACATTAGCTAGCCTTCCTGTTGATTCAGCTTGACTGGATGTTAAGCCAGCCTTGGTAGGGACTATGCAAGGACAAATGAGCAGCTTTGTTTCATATACACCTGTATCAATAACTAAAATAATATTCTATTATCTAATCTTACAATAGTAAAAGTTTTCAGCTTAAGGTTAATTCTTTTACAGTTTGCAGCATTGATTGGAAAATACGCTGTAGAGACTGCTGCTGTCTGATTAAATGTTGTTTACATATTTCAAGACATTAAGTCTTCAATGAAATTTTTCATCAAACTCACTGTAATGAAGCTAGTGGTTATCCCCCTCAGTCTATTTTGAGTTCCAATTTTAAAAATAAATGGACAAAGATTGCAGTAAAACACTTCAGTAGGCAAACTTAAAAGTCTTTAGATAATTCATGTTTGTGTATAAGCATATGTGCTTGATATTTTTTTTGTTTTCTTATTTATTGGAGATTTTTAAGTCTTAAAGTGAACTCTTTAGTAAATTATGGACTTTATAACTGAACAGAAATTGTGCTTTTAAAATGTTCATAGCTTAGTCCTAATTCTGCTGTTTAACATACTGTACGAGCTGACAACAGAGCCGAGTCAGCAGAAGTCACCCCATTAATTCAGTGTAATGCTGGGGATTGTGTCCCATCCAGAGGTGCCTGAGGTCAGTCCTGCAGGCTGATGCAGGTTGTTAACAGGGGAATTACTAACAGCCCAAACGAATGCAGCATTGACAGCATCTCTAATAATTTTTTTCATTGTAGGTCTTAAGAAATTTGTAGATTGGGGTTTATAATCTTGTGGCTTCTGGCGTTACACACTTGCAAATGCTTCATAAACAGTTACTAACAGTTACTTTTTCTACACCTACAAGCACAAGGGGGAAATAAAAATTTCTGAATACCAGAAAACCACAAAATTAGATGTATTGTATGGTATGTGACTCTACTTTTGGTAGAGGCACTGTGAATTGTTGAGTGATTCAAAGCTGGTCAAGTAGGTTTTCTGTGGCAGTAAGTTGCCTGTAATACCTGTAGCTACAGGGGTCTAGTTTCAACCACGTAAGCATTAATTGTTTGTCTTAGAGTCCCAACTGGGCAAATCAACAGCATTCATTGTTTGTCTTAGAGTCCCACCTGGGAAAATCACAGAATCACAGAATGGTGGGGGTTGGAAGGGACCTCTGGAGATCATCTAGTCCAACCCTCTGCTAGACCAGGTTCACCTAGAGCAGATTGCACAGCATGGTGTGCAGGTGGGTTTTGAATATCACCAGAGAAGGATAGTCCACAACCTCCCTCCACAACCTCCACAACGCAGCCTTTTCCAGTGCTCCGTCACTCTCAAAGAAGTTTTTCCTTATGTTCCAATGGAACATCCTGTGTGGCAGTTTGTGATCATTGCCCCTTGTCCTGTTGTTGAGCACCACTGAAAAGAGACTGACTGACCCCATTCTCCTCACACCCACTCTTTAGCTATTGACAAGTGTTGATCAGATCCCCTCTCAGCCCTCTCTTCTCCGGGCTGAACAGACCCAGGCCTCTCAGCCTTTGCTCGTAAGAGAGATGCTCCAGTTCCCTAATGATGCAACAATACCAATACAAGTGAACTCTAAATGTCCTTCTTATTTTATATTCTGTGATGAAGGCAGAGAGTGCACTTAAGCATCTGTCTTGAAAGACCATGAAAGCAAATCCTCACTGACTCTTTGGTTCCAACAGGAAAAGTCCATCTGTCTTCTCTGTTATTTCTTGTGAGGCAATTTTTTTGTTTCACCTTTTGTTTTTAATTGATGTAGCACTTGAAATTCTTTCAAATACTCCAAAAGACCTTTGAGAAAATGCAGGTAATTAAGAATGAAACTTCAAAGCTTCTCAACAGAATGAAGGATTTTGAATTTTGCTTCCCTGGTGGTGAGGGGATGCGATCTGCCACAGCTGCAGAACCTGTTCCCATGGAGGGGTGAGGAGGATGAGGATGATGAGGAACTGCAGAAGGATGGATGCAGAGTGGGGAGGAGGAAGAGCTCTGGACTGTGTGTGCTGTCAGCTGCTTCAGCTAATC
>NW_010412500.1:11588-15232 GCF_000710305.1 Buceros rhinoceros silvestris | reverse complement strand
GGGGGTGGAGGGACAGGACTCAGCCTGAAACCCTGCGGAGCAGGTAAGCGCCGAACTTCGGTGGTGTGTAGGAGGGATCAGACTCAGACGGTTGTCCTCCTTGTTTTCCCAGTGTCGGTTAGAGCTAATGAGGTGGAGGTGGATGGGACCGTGGAAGATGACTTGGGTAAAAGCCGGGAAGGATCTCGAACAGATGATGAAGTTGTTCAGAGGTTAGTACCTGTGGTTCTAGGTAAGTTACTTCTGCAATGCTGAGGCTTTCTGTTGGATTTGAAAGGTTGGTTTGAGCATCAGTAACGTATAAATCTTAAGAAATAAGGGAGAACACCATGAAAAGAGAGATCTAGTCAGCTGGGAGAAATAAAATATTTCTGGGAAAGACCACTACTTTCTAAATAGAAGTGAGCCTGAGAACTTGGATTTAGAGATATTCAACTTGCATTTGTCTGGTATGAATAGTTGCGTAAAAACCAATACATTACGAGGAGCACGTGGTAAATGGCATCAGTTCAGTGTCTACTGATATCTCTATGCCCATGAACCCCCTCACCTCCCGTGAGGTGTGTATCACATGCTGAGGATTACAGTGGTTTTAACATACTTGTATTCTTCCCTGAATTTTTTCTTCTTAGGAAAAAAAGTCTTACTTGCAAGCATGGATTTTCACTCAAGTTTTAGGTTAAGATTTTGCAGCTGAGAATAGCTACTCTTGCACTTAACCTGGTTTGATAATGTAACTTTTGGGCTGTGTCAGTGGGCAAGGGTCTTAGTATTCTTCTAACTGGTCTATTTTTGCTGTTGTTAGCTGACAAAATTAGTAATACTGTTTGTGAACAAGACTGCTTGACAGGTTTTCATTGTTTTAACAGAGAAGAAGAAGCTATCCAACTAGATGGCCTAAATGCGTCCCAGATCAAAGAAATCAGGGAAAAATCTGAGAAGTTTGCATTTCAAGCAGAAGTGAACAGAATGATGAAACTTATTATTAATTCTTTATATAAAAATAAAGAGGTTAGTGTCTTTGTCAGTAGAACACATTAGAACTGTTTGCATGTCTTCAGGAGTTTCTGACTACTGGTTTCCATTTCAGATATTCCTGAGGGAACTTATTTCAAATGCATCTGATGCCTTAGATAAGATACGGTTAATATCTTTAACTGATGAAAATGCTCTTGCCGGTAATGAGGAACTTACGGTCAAAATCAAGGTAAGAAGCATTAGGTACAATCATCTTTGATGGAGGAGTGATGAGAGGATTATAAAAAGATAGTTAATCATTAAATCTAAATTTTTGGCTTAAACTAGAACCACATCAGGACCCTTGTAATTGACTTACCAAAATCTGCACTTAATGGTAAAAATGTGTTTATGATTCTATAAAGAGTAATTGAAGTATTGAAATACTTCTAAGGCAGGGCTTCCTTATTCCTGTAGTTACTGCAGATTTGGTTTATTGTAGCCAGGCATGTTTGACTTTGAGTAGCTGCACTCAGCACTTCTAAGTCAAACTGCATGGTTTTTTTTTTCAGTGTGATAAAGAGAAGAACATGCTTCATGTGACAGACACGGGTATTGGCATGACAAAAGAGGAGTTAGTTAAAAACCTGGGTACCATTGCAAAGTCCGGTACAAGTGAATTCTTAAACAAGATGACTGAACTACAGGACGACAGCCAGTCAACATCTGAGTTAATAGGCCAGTTTGGTGTTGGCTTTTATTCTGCTTTCCTAGTAGCAGACAGAGTTATTGTCACATCAAAACACAACAATGATACTCAACACATTTGGGAGTCAGATTCAAATGAATTTTCTGTGATTAACGACCCAAGAGGAAATACTTTAGGACGTGGCACAACCATAACGTAAGTATTAGTTTCTTTGGATATAAAAAAAGTTGTGTGGGTATGTCTTGCTCTTTGGAATATGGGGGTGACTGTAGCATAGTGACTCATTGTTTGATTCTTGTAATCCAGAAACATGCAGGCTGTTATCTGCATCCAAAATAAATGTGGAGCGATAACACAGCTTGCTTCACATTGCATTAGATGAACTAAGAAAAGGATGAGCATTTTGACAACTAACTGTCAGCAAGTAATTCCAGACAGTTCAGCTGCCTGCAGACTTGTTCAGTTTTCTCAATAAAATTGTCACTTGTTGAAACCTGTGTGGGGAACGTAGAGTTTCCTTTTGGGAACTGGCTGCTGTTTATATACCAGTGAGACTAGTCTGATGTAAATCTCAAACTAGAGGTAGTTTGACAGTCCTATTTTCATAGCTTTCGTAAGCAGATAAATTTGTTTGGTCTGAGTTTAGAGGACTTCTTGCTGAAGAAGGCACTCTGTATGGAAAAGTTCATCTCAGTGCTTTAGTTCCAGGTAAACTTAGTGAGAGTGCATCAAGGTCCTGATAAGTATGAATAAGATTTGAGGATTTCATTTAGCCCTCTGGATATTGGGTTCTGCCCCCAACAATTGCCCCTTCTTTCTCATTGTAGCAGTTCAGTAGGGATTGTATTTTTTAATGACATGCTTGGAGCTGAACTAATAAAAGCTCGCTTGTAAATTTGAGTCGCTATGGCTGCAGCAGTAGGAAAATGCATTTCTTCCTGTAAAAGTATTTTAAAATAATTGTCCAGCACTTTGAAGTGGGTTATTTTTATTTTCTTTAGCCTTGTCTTGAAGGAGGAAGCATCTGACTATCTTGAGCTGGATACTGTTAAAAACCTTGTAAAGAAATACTCACAGTTCATAAACTTCCCCATATATGTGTGGAGCAGCAAGGTAAGTATATTTAACTGAGTGTTGCACAGTACGAGCTTTGGTTGTGAAAACCATCTGGTCTGATCCTTCAGGAAGGATGAGGGTGTACTATAGAACTTCTGCTTGTCTAACTTCTAAAATTCTTCCATTTCTGACTCCTCTGGCCAGTATGTTCTCCAAAGGTTAGTGTTGCTGAAATCACAAGCTTTCAAGGAACTTGATTTTACTCTGACTCAACTTCATCAAACGAGGACTGCACTAAGTACTAAGAGATCTGTCTTCCACTGGCTTTGTTTGATAGCCGGAAGACTTAGTAAGCTCTCAGGGAGGGCCATGGTTAGGTGTCCTTCTGAAAACAGGGCAGCATCTTAACTTTTAGGCCCATTCTTCTGATGTATTCTTGGTGTAGCACTAACTTAAAATCACCCAAGTCTCTGATGAGCATTAGTTGTACAGTGACCTCCTACGACAGCATGTATTAATGAAAAATGCAACTAAAAAGCCATAGCTACCTATAGAGAAATGCTTGCAATAGGCAAAAAGCACTGGTTGAACTAGTGCTCTGAGAGATTAAGCTGTTTGAGAGGATACCAGAACATATCTGGTAGGAAGCCAAGTGGTCCAAGTCCCCACTTTCAGTTTTTTCTTTAGACAGAGACTGTTGAAGAACCCATTGAAGAGGAGGAAACGAAGGAGAAAGAAGAAGCAGATGATGATGACGAAGCTGCAGTTGAAGAAGAGGAGGAAGAAAAGAAACCAAAAACTAAGAAGGTAAGCTTTTTCAGACCTGGGGTTTGTAACTCAAGTCAGATAGTTCAGCGATTCTCATAGGTAGCCTTCTGGAGGTGTACTTCAGTAGTGTGTGTGTGCATTCAAATCCTGCTGA